>NC_134486.1:342462079-342602079 GCF_040206685.1 Ascaphus truei
GACTGACGCACACACAATGACTGACGCACACACACTGCATGAAGCTGTAAAGGAGGGAGGGGGGGGAACTGGATTGATGTGAATGGGGGACAAACAGAGAGAGGGGGAGGGGTGAGGAGAGAGAGAGGAGCGGGAACATTACATCCCGGGCAACGCCGGGTCTCTCAGCTAGTATAAAATAAACGTAAAGAGAGGGTGCATACCATTCAATGATGGATACAAAAAAAGGAACAACAGGACAGTCACTCTTATACTCCCAGAAAGTGAATATATATATCATTTACGTGAATCACTATCCGTATTTGAAGTGTGTGTGTATATAAATATATATATACATACAAATGAGCATACAGTAATATTTCCATTTGCTATTTGCCTTGCTATGGAGGGTTTTTGTCACTTTTTTACTCACATAACTTCACATATACATACATATATAATATATATATATATATATATATATATATATATATATATATATATGTATATATATATATATATATATGCAGTGGAAGTGTATTGTGTGTATTTACCTACACACTCACTCCACATTTCAGTAACATACATATACATCTAAATAATATTCACATATACACATTTGTATAAATGGAATTATTACAATTTTACATTATATACACGTGCAATGAATGGAATAAACACTGTAATATAAGTTTGAAATCGCCTATCCAAGCTGCTATGCATGGCTGATCCCTTTTCTCCAGCTTCCTTGAATGTACTCTATGAGGAAGATCATGTGACCAGACGCTAGTGCACGTTTAGAGAGAGGGAGGGCAGTGCTGACATAGGGGTGTGCCTGGGTTTGTGACAGGACATGAAGGGGCAGTGCCTAAGCAAATGCTTGTTAAAATAGAATACAAGAAAATTGGTCTTTCAAAGTTGTTTTTTTAAAAACAGAAAATGCTAAAAGTATTATTTCTTACTACAGAACTGATTTATTAAAAAAACCACACATGCAGGATATTGACTGAACTGCAGCTTTAAGGCTGTTCACTAGGACAATTAGAGAATCGTTGCCAGTTAGAATAAATACACCTACACTGGATGTATAATACGAGTATATAGAGATACTAGTCATTAAGACCTACCTATTCTCAGACTATTTACTCCTATTTGCCACATTTGTATGGGGATTTTTCATAATGCATCTGTGTTTTTAACCCTCTATATAGAAGTAATAAAGTTTTATTATTTTTGATTTCTTCAGTGATTCTGGGATACTGATCAGATTTGTAGCATTTCACTGCAGGGCTATTGTGTCCATTGGTAGATAATTTATATGACATTGAGTGCTGAATATAGGGGGAAATCTTTCTGATCATTCTTTTGATCAACACTGCTAATATTATTAGCTTGTTGGTATGTTTTGGCATGTCCTGGATTGGTTGATTAAGCTGGAATGAACATGGTTTATGAGGTTTCTGTAGGTCCATGATTATTATTCTTGAGTCTTTGGACTTTGGACCATAATTTAGCGACTTCATGGCATAATCACCATATATGCATGAAGTTACCTCTCTGTGCACAGCCTCAGGTAGATAGTGGAGATGAGTTTGGCCATATACACACCTGCTCTCACCCATGCCTCCTCCCTCCCTGTTTAGGTTGTTAACCCATCTAACATAATACCTATTCCATGTCTCCCTTCTCCTGTGCCCTCTGGAATATCCGCTCTCTGACTGATAAGGTTCTGTCTGTACACAACCTCTTCTGCTCTCACTCCATCTCTTTGCTCTAACAGAAACCTGACTCTCATAACATGACTTGACTGTGGAGGCTGCTGTCTCCTATAGTGATCTTTCTCTTGCACTCTGCCTCAATGGCCGGGAGTGGAGGGGTAGGTCTCCTCCTCCTGCTACGAATTTCAGCTCAGCCTGGTTTTTCTCTTCCTTTGAGGTTCAGACTGTCCAGATTTTCTACCCTATCCTTCTGCATGTGGCAGTCATTTATAGTCCGTCTACCTCTACATCAGGCCTGCACAACTCGTAAAGTGAGAAGGGCCGAACTGCTCCAAGGAAAAAGAATTTGGGCCACATGGGTAAAATCATCATCATCATCATCATCATCATCATCATCATCATCATCATCATCATCATCATCATCATCATCATCATCATCATCATCATCATCATCATCATCATCATCATCATCATCATCTCTCCCCAGCACCCCTCATCATCATCCTCATATCTCCACAGCACCCTTCATTATCATCCTCATATCTCCCCCAGAACCCCTCACTATATCTATCTCTCATACCCCCATCTCTCCCCCTCACCCACACACATAATACTCCCCCTCCACATCAAACACACAATAACCCCCTGCACACCACACACATCCCACCCTCCCGGCACCTCACATCATTCACCCCCCCCCTGCACCTAACATCACTCTCCCCCCCTGCACCTACCATCACTATCCCCCCCGCACCTCACAACACCCCCCCCCCCCCTCTGCACCTCACATCACTCTCCCCCCCTGCAACTCACATCACTCTCCCCCCCTGCAACTCACATCACTCTCCCACCCCCTGCAACACACATCACTCTCTCCCCCAGCAACTCACATCACTCTCCCCCCCCTGCAACACACATCACTCTCCCCCCCAGCAACTCACATCACTCTCCTCCCCCCCTTGCAACTCACACCACTCTCCCCCCTCACAAGGAAAACAGAGTCGGGCCCCACAGCCCATTTCAGCAGCCCCCCACAGCCCATATCAGCAGCCCCCCACAGCCCATATCAGTAGCCCCCCAGTTCATTTCAGCAGCCCCCCACAGCCCATATCAGCAGCCCCCCAGCCCATTTCAGCAGCCCCCCTCCCATGTCAGCAGCCCCCCATCCCCTCCCATGTCAGCAGCCCCCACCCCCTCCCATGTCAGCAGCCCCTCACCCCCTCCCATGTCAGCAGCCTCCACCCATGTCAGCAGCCCCCCACCCCCTTCCATATCAGCAGCCCCCACCCCTTCCATGTCAGCAGCCCCTCACCCCCTCCCATGCCAGCAGCCCCCACCCCCTCCCATGTCAGCAACCCCCCACACATGTCAGCAGCCCCCATCCCACTCCCATGTCAGCAGCCCCCCTCCCATGTCAGCAGCCCCCCTCCCATGTCAGCAGCCCCCTCCCATGTCAGCAGCCCCCTCCCATGTCAGCAGCCCCCACCCCCTTCCATGTCAGCAGCCCCTCACCCCCTCCCATGTCAGCAGCCCCCCACCCCCTCCCATGTCAGCAGCCTCCCACCCCCTCCCATGTCAGCAGCCCCCCACCCAAGTCAGCAGCCCCCCACCCCCTCCCATGTCAGCAGCGTCCCACCCCCTCCCATGTCAGCAGCCCCCCACCCCCCTCCCATGTCAGCAGCCCCCCACCCCCCTCCCATGTCAGCAACCCCCCACACATGTCAGCAGCCCCCATCCCACTCCCATATCAGCAGCCCCCCTCCCATGTCAGCAGCCCCCTCCCATGTCAGCAGCCCCCCTCCCATGTCAGCAGCCCCCACCCCCTTCCATGTCAGCAGCCCCTCACCCCCTCCCATGTCAGCAGCCCCCCACCCCCTCCCATGTCAGCAGCCTCCCACCCCCTCCCATGTCAGCAGCCCCCCACCCAAGTCAGCAGCCCCCCACCCCCTCCCATGTCAGCAGTGTCCCACCCCTCCCATGTCAGCAGCCCCCCACCCCCCTCCCATGTCAGCAGCCCCCCCACACCCTCCCATGTCAGCAGCCCCTCACCCCCCCCATGTCAGCATCCCCCCACCCATGTCAGCAGCCCCCCTCCCATGTCAGCAGCCCCCACCCCCTTCCATGTCAGCAGCCCCTCAGCCTCCTCCCATGTCAGCAGCACCCCACACATGTCAGCAGCTTCCCACCCATGTCAGCAGCCCTCCTCCCATGTCAGCAGCCCCCCACCCATGTCAGCAGCCCCCCACCCCCTCCCATGTCAGCAGCCCCCCACCCAAGTCAGCAGCCCCCACCCCCCTCCCATGTCAGCAGCACCCCTCCCATGTCAGCAGCCCCCACCCCCCTCCCATGTCAGCAGCCCCCCTCCCATGTCAGTAGCCCCCTCCCATGTCAGCAGCCCCCCTCCCATGTCAGCAGCCCCCCACCCCCTCCCATGTCAGTAGCCCCCTCCCATGTCAGCAGCCCCCTCCCATGTCAGCAGCCCCCCACCCCCTTCCATGTCAGCACCCCCTCACCCCCCTCCCATGTCAGCATCCCCCACCCAAGTCAGCAGCCCCTCACCCCCCTCCCATGTCAGCAGCCCCCCTCCAATGTCAGCAGCCCCCACCCCTATGCTTACCTGGTGATGGCGACGGCAGGGAAGCGTGAGGGAAGCGCGAGGGATGCGCGCTCTAGCAGCAGACCCGGAAGTTCCGTGTCGCGCTACACTGCTAGAGCGCGTCCCCGTGCTGGAGGAGGGAGGAGGAGGGAGGAGGAGGGAGCGCACAGACACTGCTGGAGCACGCTCCAACTGGAGCGCGTCCTTCTTTCCCAACCAGGGAAGAGGGGGGTGAAGAAGGGGGGGTGGGTGAAGAAGGGGGGGGTGAAGAAGGGGGGGCTGAAGAAGGGGGGGCTGAAGAGGGGGGGGGTGAAGAAGAAGAAGCCTGCCCCAGCGGGGGAGGTGGAGTTGCGGATGAATCCTTTCTCCAAATTTTCTTGGATGTAAGTCGTCATAGCTTCGGTCTCAGGAACGGATAAGGGATACGACTTCGACTTCGGGAGGATGGTTCCTGGAATTTAATCAATTGGACAATCGTAGGGACGATGGGGAGGTAGTACCTCAGCTTGTACTTTATTGAAGACATCCAGGAACTCGTGATACACCGTCGGCAGAATGGACAGGTTGGAAGGGATGGTATCCAAACCAGCGAGCACCGCAGCAGGAGGAGGGGTAGACACTTCCTCGGAGGAGGTAGGTCATTGGATAGGTAAGACGTCGGTCCAATCTATGCGGGGATTGTGGAGCTGTAGCCAAGGCAATCCTAGTATAACCTGGACGGTAGGAGAATGGAAGACATCAAAAACTATTACCTCCTTATGTCCATCCGCAGTGGTCAACGTAAGTGGGATGGACTCCCAAATGATGAAGGCTGGCTGAAGCGGACATCCATCGATAGCTTCAAGACCAATGGGTGCTTTTCTCTTGACCAGAGGAATTTGATTCTCAGAGGCGAAGGTGTGATCCAAAAAGTTACCGCCAGACCCGGCGTCAATGAAAGCTTTTACTTCTAATAGAAGATCAGGACCCGCCAGCATTACAGGAAGCATGAGTTTCTTTGGGAGATCCTTAGGGCGAGAGGGGCAAGAAGAGATTGTACCCAGTAAAAGCCCCTCTACCTTTACTGGGTGTTCCCATTTCCCGGCTTCAGGGGACAGTTCAGGAGCTGATGTTCAGGGGAACCACAATAGTAACAGAGACCCTTCTCACGATGTCGCATTCTCTCCGCAGCCTGTGGTTGTTGGCTACCGATTTGCAGCGGCTCAGGAGCATCTAACGCCAGGAAGGGCGAAGAAGAAGACCTATGAGAGACAGACGGGAGGGGAAGATAACGGGAACAGTGTCCCTCGTGACGTCGTTCTTGGGTACGTTGATCCATACGTATGCTTAATGTGTAATTAGTTGTTCCAGAGAAGACAGCCGGGCGTGAGCTGCGAGATCATGGTTTAAAGTATCAGACAGACCGTGCCAGTATGCTGCGGCAAGTGCCTCGTCGTTCCATAGAGTTCCGCACCCTCGCCGCAGAAACTCAATCGCGTATTTAGCAGCAGATCTTCGAGCCTGTGTGATATGGAACAAAGAAAAAGCAGCCGTCTCCATACGTGCGGGAGTATCAAATACCTGTTGAAACTCATGCCTAAATTTAGGATAGTCTTGGGTCAACTCAGGTTTGTGCTCCCAGAGGGGAGAAGCCCAAGCGAGGGTGTCGCCAGTGAGTAAGGCGTAAATGTAGGCCACCTTGGTACGGCCGGTAGGAAAAAGAGAGGGAGACATTTTAAATTGAACCTCGCATTAGTTTAGGAATCCACGGCAAGCGAGAGGGTCCCCATCATACCTGTTGAGAGGTGGTATACGTGGTCCAGAGTTACTGTGGGTCACTGAGACAGGAGGTGACGGGGCAGCTGGGGTTTCCTGGAGAGACAGATTAGCAAGCTGTTGTGAGACAGTGGTCAGTTGGTTACTGACAAATTGTAAATGTTCCAAGGAAACATTTTGGCCCACCTCAGGGGGGTCTGCATTTGTTTGGCTCTGCATAATGTAACGCCTGTATGCCCGCAGACCTTGCCAGTCCCCAGTACTGAGGTGGGTAAAGTTATAACACGCACCCACAGCAGTGAGGGCGTGCCCGGAGTGTGGTAATGCGTTGCCGGGCATGTTGAGAAAGGGTTAACGTATACTTGCAACGTCCAGGATGCCAGAGTTTGGATAGTAATGTCCGTGTGCCAGAGTTCAGGGATAATAGAGAGCAGCGTGGTGATGTCCATAAGCCAGTGTTCAAGGATTGGAGAAGGCAGCGTAGTTGTATCCGAATGCAGGGTTCAAGGGCAGGAGAAAGCAGAGTAGTCCAATTCAAAGCAGAGTTCAAGCCAGGGAGATCCAAAGGTAAATAGGGACAGGAACCAGCGCTGAAACAAACAGGAGAGCCAAGCATAGAGACTGCACACACAGGGGTCACAAGAAGCTATGCAGAGCAATGAGCTAGAGGACAGACAGGGATTATAAAGGAGGGAGCACCAATGGGAGAGGAAGGAGGAGCAGAGGGTTGAGTGAGAGGTTGCAGGGATAGGTCAGAAAGAGCAAGGGAGGAGACAGGTGAATCACACAGGGATATGGCTTGTACGCTATGGGGGGCGGAGCCAGAGCTCTGGGAAGGCCTGTATCTGGAGCGTGTGCGCGCGCCCTCTGTAAGGGTTGGATGCGCGTGCACAGTGTGTGCCAGGGAGCGCAAGGAGCATCGCGCCGCGGGGGTGCTCGCCAAGGCAGGCGAGAGGGCAGGAGAGGCGGCAGAAGGAGGTAATGTGGCAGGTGGGGAAATAGACAGACACCGCGAGCAGTGAGTGCCGCGGAAGGGAACGGGTGTTTGGAGATGCGTACGCACCTTGCAGGGAACGCGCGTGACAGCTGGACGCGCGTCCGGGTACGACGCAGAGGAACGGGTGCGGGAAGAAGAAGGGACAGATAGATGAGAAAGCGAGGGGAGAAGGTTAGAGGCAGAGGGAGCAGAGGTGACGGGGACACATTGGGAAGCACGAGTCCCCTGAACCGTCACAATGACATCACATTCACTATTTGGATCTCTATTTATTTATTGATCAACATAAAAACATTCAAAGCAATATTTTTTGTAAAACTAATTCAAGGAATACTTTCTTAAGGGCAAACGCCTGCCACCCCAAATCCTTAATCAAAGGAATCAGAATTAAAAGAAATTGTTCTAACAATGAGGACTTTCTCATACAATCCCAAGGTTTATTTAACAGATTCCTCGCAAGGGGTTATGCGAAGGCAGATCTTATACGGACCTATGAAGAGGTGTCCATTATGGAAAGGTCAACTATGTTTCAAAGGAAACTCAATAAAGGGGACACTCCCAAAACCCTACTTTTTATAACACAGTTCAGCGCTCAAGCACAGCAAATTAAAAATATTATCAATCGTCATTGGAAGGTTTTGCCTGTGGACCCTGCCCTTAAAGAAATCCATAGAGAGGGACCTAGGTTTGTGTTCAAACGAGCAAAAACTATTGCTAATCATGTGCCATCTAGTCCTTTCGAGTCCAAATCTCATAGTGCTACTGCGCTTCCTAAAGGCTCACATAAATGCCTTCATTGCTAAATTTGTAAATATATGCTTACAGGATCAGAATTTGTTTCCACAGAGACAGGTCAGCAGTTTACAGCCAGATCGTTTATCAATTGCAATACTCGGTTTGTGGTCTATCTGCTGACCTGTGGCTGTGGTAAACAGTACATACTGCAGGACGCACGACTAGAGCACTTAAGGTGAGAATCATGGAGCATGTGCGTCTTATTGCCCAGGGCAATTTGACGCGCCCGGTTTCTAATAATTTTTCATGCTGTAGTCTGGGTAATTTGGATAACTTTTCCTCATCAGGCATTGAACATATCCCACCCCCTATTAAAGGTGGGAACAGGACAAATATCCTGGATCGCCGTGAGCTTTTCTGGATTTTCACTATGAGGACACGGATTCCATTGGTGGTTAACACCGATTGGGATCTGGGCCCTTCTGGTGAGGACTAGATCATGCAATGTTTTTCCTTCTAACGCTCCAGCAGTTACGTCAGAAACAATCAGCTTTATTGATATATAGGATATTTGTTTTAATATCTGTACATGGATAGATAGGGGTTTAGTTCATCTACATGGTGGTATGGTTCACCTCCTTATTCCAAGAACTAGGGTTGGGTTAATACATATATAAATCTTTTCCTTTTATTTAATATTCTTATTATTTTTTATGATAAATTACTGGGGAAGTTTATTCATTTTCCTAGATATTTTTCAATAATTACCAAGTTTTTTTAAATTAATTATTAAAATGAGGATATTCAAAATGGGATATCATTGTTCAATATTACATTATCATTCCAATGTACATACTTTATTTCCTGTGTACAATATACAACTCCTTAGGAGGATATGTAAATATCATAATAGGACCTCTTATTCATTATATTAAAGAAAATGATCTGATTAAAAAACAGGTTGTATGCAAATATGGCTAAATAGCGTTTGGAGGTTTTTGTTTTGTACAAATAGTTTTTATTGTGTTTTCAAAAAGTTATAAATATATGCATATAAATTGCATAAGGGATCCGTGGAACCCAAACTGATTATTAGTTTATACATCATATTTTAACATGAGAAAGAAAAGAGAGGGAGAGGAAGGGAAGGTGCATGGGGGGTTGGGTGGGGATGCCAGCTTTCTTATCTTGTTTGGCTTTGTTCCCTTAGCAGTAGGTTTATGAGTCATGCTCTTCTCTGTTGTCTATCTCCCATCCAGGCCTGTCCTAGTAGGGGGGGGAGGGGTGTTACTTTGTCCCCCCAAGTCCTCATCCATGTTTCCTGAGCTATCCCTGTTAGGCCTCCATCCATGGGTCCCAAATCTTGTGGATTTTTTCAGTTGAGTGTTTAAGGAAGGCAGTGAGCCTCTCCATCAACATTACTTGATTGATTCTATTTGTTACCATTGGCCTGAATGGAGGCGATGGGCTTTTCCAGGCGGCCGCTATCGCACATCTGGCTGCTGTCAGAATATGCAATATCAAGAGCTTAATAGGATGGCTTATTTCCTCTACTGGTTTGGCTAGCAGGTATACCAGGGGACATAAAGGGATTTCTAAACTTGTGGTCTCTTTGATAATACTCTGGATCATTTTACAGTATTTTTGTATTGCCGGGCAGAACCACCAGATGTGGGCCATGTCGCCCACCTGGCCGCATGTCCTCCAGCATTGGTCAGAGGATTCTGGGAAGATCTGTTTTAGCTTCTTTGGTGTGGAGTACTATTGGTATATTTGTTTATATATGTTTTCTTTTGTGACCGTGCAGATGGAGGTTTTGGTCGCATTATCCCTGATATCTTCTCAGTCTTCTATGTCAATTTCCATCCCCAGGTCCCTGGCCCATTTGGTCATATATCCATTGTCTGGGGTGGACCACGCCGATTCTAGCTCTGTGTATATCATCGTTATTAGTCCTTTCTGGTATTGTTTTTTTTTACATAAACGCTCAAAGTTGGTCAGCTCTGGGAATTTTGAGTTCCTAGAGATGGACAGGAGGAAATGCCTAATCTGTAAGAACTGGAATAGGGGTAGGTCTGGGGTGTTATATTTGGTTCTAAGATCTTGGAGACTTAAGGGTTTCCCCTTGTGAAGTAGGTCTCCTATTCGTTTAATATTTTTATTCTTAAACTGGTCAAAGTGGCTTGAGCCCACCGCTGGTGGGAATTTTGGGTTGTCAAAGAGGCGGGTGAGCTGGGAGGCATCTGACGTGAGCTTAAATTTGGTTTTAGCATTAGTCCAAATGTTCATAGTAAATTTTATGGGTCCCATTTCTTGTTTTCTATGACCCGAGTCATTTTTCTCTGTTGTCCAGTGCGATATTGTTAGTGGGCAGTCCTCTGAGCAGTGCGATTTGATTGCTACCCAGCAGAACTGAACTGGGTCTGCATTCCAGATGACTACCTGGCGTAGTTGAGTTGCATAGAAGTATCTAGTTATATCTGAGACCCCTAGGCCACCCATCGATCTGGAGGTCGTCAGCACGGATATACAGTAGCTACCCTTGGCCTTTTCCCTTGCTAGATAAATTGAAAGATTTGGTTCTGTAGGGCTCTTAGTTCCTCTCTTCGTATGTGGATTGGGAGGGTCTGGAAATAATATAGCAGTCTGGGAAGGACGTTCATTTTTATGGAGATTATTCTACCCATTCATGATATCTGATGCTTGCTCCAGTTACATAGGTCCTTTTTAATGTAATCAAACAGTGTGGGGTAGTTGTTTTGATAGTGATTCATAGTTTCTCAAATGGTTTACCCCTAGATATTTAATATGGGTTGTTTGCCATTTAAACTTGATTTTTGAAGTGAAACTTATTTCGTGGCACCTAGTCCTGATAGAACAAAACTGATAGATGGGGGCGAAATGTGAAACGGAAGTGATGTCACGTAATGACGCCGCTCCGCACACACGTCCCCCGTCACATCGCCGCCGGCGCCGCTCCTAATCGCCGCCGCACCCCCACACACACCCCCACACACCCGGCTGCTGAAATATGCGGCGGCGATCACCGCCGCCGACTCCTAACGGCCCGCCTAACTGTTCCACGACCGCTGCCATGCCGCGCATGCACAGTTGTGATGGCAGTCGTTCCACCCACACGCTCCTTCAGCCCTCCACTGACGCGGGCGTTCGCGGAGCACAGGGCGCATGTACCCTGCGGGAGGGGGGGTGTGTGCAGAATTTGCATGCGGGGGGGGGGGGAGAGAGGTGGTGCGCAATGTTACACCCCGCCCCTGGCTGCAGCTGGACACATACACACTAACTGAACACACACTGACTGACCCACCCACACACTGACTGACCCACCCACACCCCCCCACACACTGACTGACCCACCCACACACCCCCACACACTTACTGACCCACCCACACCCCCCCACACACTGACTGACCCACCCACACACCCCCACACACTGACTGACCCACCCACACCCCCCCACACACTGACTGACCCACCCACACACTGACTGACCCACCCACACCCCCCACCCACTGACTGCTTGCCCCCTCCTCTCCCGCCCGCGAGCCGCTCTCTGCCCCTTCCTCTCCCGGCCGCGAGCCGCTCTCCCCCCTCCTCTCCCGGCCGCGAGCCGCTTCCCCCCCCCCTCCTGGCTGCGAGCCGCTTCCCCCTCCCCCTCCTGGCCGCGAGCCGCTTCCCCCCCTTCCTGGCCGCGAGCCGCTTCTCCCCCTCCTGGCCACGAGCCGCTTGCCCCCCCCCTCCTCTCCCGGCCGGGAGCCGCTCTCCGGCCCGCGAGCCCGCTCCCCCCTCCTCCTCCTCGAACCTGCTCTCAGGACTGCACGAGTGTGCGAGTCCTGCCTGCTCTGCCACCGTGAGGTGCCGTTGGGGGGAGAGGTGAGGTGCAAAGGTGGGGGAGGTGAGGTGCAAAGGTGGAGGGGGGGAGGTGAGGTGCAGGGGGGGTGGTGCAGGGGAGTGAGTGAGGTGAGGTGCAAGGGCTGGAGGTGAGGTGCAATGGGGGGTGGTGAGGTGCAGGGGAGTGAGGGGAGGTATAAGGGGGGGGAGGTGAGGTGCAGGGGAGTGAGGTGAGGTGCAGAGGGGGGAGGTGAGGTGCAGGGGGAGGTGTAGTGGGGTGATGTGAGGTGAGGTGCAGGGAGGAGAGTGATGGGAGGTGAGGTGCAGGGGGGGAGGTGCAGGGGGGAGGTGTAGTGGGGTGCAGGAGGGTGATGTGAGGTTCAGGAGGGAGAGTGAGGTGAGGTGCCGGGGGGTAGGTGGAGGGGGTGTGTGAGATGCAGGGGGTGGGGTGTGTGTGGTCTGCAGGGGGGTATTGTGTGTTATGTGGAGGGGGTGTATTGTGAGGTGAGGGGGAGAGATGGGGGTGTGAGATAGAGGTTGATGATGAGTGGTGCATGGGGAGATATGAGGATGAGGGGTGCTGGGGGAGATATATGAAGATTATGAGTGCTGGGGGAGATATGAGGATGATGGGGTGCTGGGGCAGATATGAGGATGATGAGGGGTGCTGGGAGAGATTGATAAGGGGTGCTGGAGGAGATATGAGGATGATGATGGTGATGAGAGGTGCTGGGGGAGATATGATGATGAGGATGAGGATGAGGATGATGATGATGATGATGATGATGATGATGATGATGATGATGATGATGATGATGATTTTCCCCGTTCAGCCCAAATCTGTTTTCCTTGGAGCAGTTCGGCCCTTCTCGCGTTACAAGTTGTGCAGGCCTGATCTACAGCATCTGCGTGTCATGGTGTGGACACACCCAGCAGGTACCCAACTCCTCACTTGCACCAACAACACCTTAGTGGGCAGCGCTGTACCACACATTGGGTGGGGGATTGACCTTGTGGACACCGGGTTGTTTGGTGCCCAAGTGCCACGACCTGGGAGTCACGCCGCCCTCGGCGTGCTCCTCACTTACCCGCGGCTCCACCGGACTCTCCCGCGCCTCGCAGCGATCCTTGCTCCAGGACGCCGGTCGCCATCTTGCCTAGACGCGCGCACGCCAGCACTTCCCTTCTAGTGTCGGGTCTGGGCGTGTGTCCGGTCACGCGCTCGCAGGAACGGCCACACGGGGGCGCGCCCACATAGAGGAGCGTCAGCCTCTTAAAGGCATATCGCCCATTTGTAATGCTGCAATCAAATACATCCGTTCGACTACTCCCTCCCCCAGGAGTTACTCTGGACCTATCCCTGACTCAGTCTGGCCCATTCACACACCTCCACCTTGCTACTCGGCCATTGAACACTCTTGCCAATATAAACCCTGCAGCTTCATTAACTCATCGGCTGAGCATAGAACCAGTTGTTCTCATCACTCTCTGCCTCCCTAGTCCTGTCTTGTCCTGTTTTGTTTTGCAGTCTTCCTCGTGTACCGAACCGGCTTCCGCTACGTCTACCCGCACCTCTGGCATCCCGAACTCGGCATACGGCAACACGACTCTCCGCACCTCTGGCATCCCGATCTCGGCAAACGGTAAATGATTACGTCCCTCTCTCTAACCCCGGATTTAGCAAACACCACCCTCTACCATCCGTACCTCTCCTGCCCTGATCCGGACTCCCAGACCACTCTACTCTCAAGACGTGCCCTCGTGGCTGTGGGTGGCGTTATATCCTATCCCACCTCAGCACCGCTGTCCCGTCTCGTTTGTGGTGAGCACGTCCTGACATTATGCTCAGCCCTACAAACATGGACCCCGCTGAGGTGGAGCGCACTTTAAATGGCCAATACTAATCTCTTCACCAGGCTAGAGACTTATCTGGAACAAGCTGATAGGTGAATGGATACCTTACAGCAAAGCGTTCATTCGCTTACCGTTCAAGTCCGAGCTCTCAGTCGGCCACCTTCACCCGTGGCTTCCACAGTCTCCGCAACCGCCTTTCCAGCACCTCTGTTTGCTTTGGAACCTCGTATTCCGGCTCCCAAACACTATGCTGGGGATCCCCAAGGATGTAGGGGCTTCCTTAACCAATGCCTCATTCAATTTCGACTCTCGCCCTCTCGTTTTGTCTCTTCTGTCTCCAGGGTCGGCTACATCGTGGCTCTTCTCATCGACGAGGCGCTGGCATGGGCTTCTCCCATCTGGGAACAACAAGGTCTCCTCACACAGGACATCAATCTCTTCGTCGAGGAGTTCCGAAGAGTCTTCGACACCCCTGCACGGCAATTAACGGCAGCATCTTCTCTTCATCACATAACCCAGGGAGATCGACCCGTCGCCCGGTAGAGTTCCGCACACTTGCCGCTGAGACGGGATGGAATAATGAAGCACTATCTTCAGCGTTTTGGCAAGGTCTGTCCGAATCCCTAAAGGATGAGCTCGCAGCGCGGGAACGTCCCACTGACCTAGAGGATTTGATCAGTATGTGTGTTCGAGTGGACCAGCGTCTGCAGGAGCGGAGAAATGAACGTTCTCGTTACCGTCAACGGGTTTCAAGGCATCTGGCTCCATCATTCATGGCTCGTACACCTCCTTCCGGTGACGTCCCGGAACCAATGCAGTTGGGAGGTAACAAGCTGTCTGCTGCCGAGAAACAACGTTGGCGCAATGCTGGTCTCTGCATGTATTGTGGCAATTCCGGTCACATATTACCTCAGTGTCCCCACAAGCCGGGAAACGCCAACTCCCAATGAAATCCCGGAGAGTTTCGTTGGGAATATTGACACTTTCTCCCATCCTCAAAGACGTTCTTCCCACCAGGATAATGTTGCCTATTACACTGTCTGGAGAGGGGTTTCACACTCAAGCATGGGCGTTCATTGATTCCGGTTCCGCAGGCAATTTCATCGATGAGACTTTTGCTAGACGGAACAATATTCCATGTATCAGTAAGAAGACGCCAGTAGGTCTAGAGGCCATTGACGGTCGACCTTTACAGCCGGCATTTATCACGCTCCAGACGGTGCCTCTCCTACTGCAGTACATCGACGTTCATATGGAGATCATTACCCTCGATGTTATCCACACTCCCTCTGTTGAGCTGATTTTGGGTCTTCCTTGGCTTCAACTCCATAATCCTCGCATCGACTGGACGGATCGGGAACCCATCCAGTGGGGTGCTCCTTGTGCCAAGACATGTACCAGGATTTTCCAGAAGATTGGTGGGTTGTCTACCCTGCCAGAGAAGGTTGACTCCCTACCTTCTGTGTACTGGGAATTCCGTGATGTGTTCGACAAAGCACGTTCCGAGGTTCTACCTCCGCACCGTCCTTTCGACTGTCCTATTGATCTACTACCCGGGGCACCTCTTCCCAGAGGACGATCCTATCCTCTCTCTCTCCCAGAGACTAAAGCCATGAACACTTACATTGCAGATAATTTAGAGAGGGGTTTCATCCGTAAGTCTTCCTCTCCAGTCGGAGCAGGCTTCTTTTTTGTTAAAAAGAAGGACGGTTCTCTTCGTCCATGCATAGACTACCGGGGGTTGAATAACATCACACGCAAGAACCGCTACCCACTGCCCTTGATACCGGAACTTTTCGACCGTCTTCAGGGAGCAACTATCTTTTCTAAATTGGACTTAAGAGGTGCTTACAATTTAGTACGGATACGTGAGGGGGACGAATGGAAGACTGCTTTTAACACCCATGACGGCCACTATGCAACGCACCAGCAGTTTTCCAGGATTTCGTCAATGAGACTTTTCGGGACATTCTTAATACATTTCTTATCGTCTACCTAGATGACATCCTAATCTTTTGTAAATCCCCTCAAGAACACATCAAACACGTTCAACAAGTGCTGTTACGCCTCCGGGAGAACCATCTCTTTGCGAAATTGGAGAAATGTCAGTTCCATCTCAAGTCTGTGGCATTTTTGGGATACGTTATCTCTGACTCCGGATTCAATATGGATCCAGAAAAACTTTAGGCTATTTTGGATTGGCCCCGTCCGACCACTCTCAAAGCCGTGCAACGCTTTCTAGATTTTGCAAACTATTATCGACGCTTCATTCGCAATTTTTCTTCTACGTATCTCCCATAACTGCTCTCACGAAGAAAGGTGCAGATCCTTCATCATGGTCTGAGACCGCCATATGGGCATTTAATCTTCTGAAAAAGGCTTTTGTGTCTGCCCCTATCCTCACCCACCCAGATCCTAAACTTCCATTTACCTTGGAGGTAGATGCTTCTGACATCGGGGCTGGGGCTGTCTTATCCCAAAGGATCTCTCCCTTAGCCAGACTACACCCATGTGCCTTCTTCTCGAAGAAATTCTCGTCCGCAGAATGGAATTACGATGTCGGGAACCGGGAGCTTTTGGCTATCAAGTTGGCATTAGAAGAGTGGAGACACTTCTTAGAGGGTACGGAGACACCTATAACCATACTCACAGACCATAAGAATCTTCTCTACCTAGAAGGGGCACGTCGTTTGAGCTCTCGACAAGCCCACTGGCCACTTTTTTTTTCACGATTCAATTTTCTCATCTCCTTTATTCCTGGCTCCAAGAATCTTAAGGCGGACGCCCTGTCTCGACAGTTCCTGGCAGAGGACAAGTCTGAAGAACAGCTAGAGACGATTATCCCCTCTAAATGTATTCTGTCCGCCAACTCCTTTGATATTATGGACAAAATTCGTTCCGAGCAATCACAAGCTCCGATGGGGATCAAGGTCCCGGAGGGAAGACGCTACACGGCACCCCAACACCGCAAAAGGGTTCTCGAATGGTGCCATTCCTCTAAATCGGCAGGACATCCAGGGATACGGAAAATCAACGACCTTGTACAACGTACCTTCTGGTGGCCAGAGAGGGCTAAGGATGTGGAGGAGTTTGTAAAAGCGTGTGGCACATGCGCTCGCAACAAAGTACCCTGGGTCAAACCAGCAGGCCTTCTCCTTCCTTTACCCATTCCAGACCAGCCCTGGAACCATATTTCTATGGATTTCATCGTAGAGCTCCCAAACTCCAAAGGGATGAATACGATTCTTGTGGTAATTGATCGTTTTTCCAAACAGACGCACCTTGTTCCCTTGAGGGGTCTTCCGAATTCCTCCAGGCTTGCGGATGTTTTCGTTAAGGAAATATTTCGTCTTCACGGAGTGCCTGCAACCATCATCTCTAATCGGGGGTCCCAATTTGTGTCAAGATTTTGGCGACCTTTTCCCGAAAATTGGGTATTTCACTACAATTCTCCTCGGGATACCACCCACAGACCAATGGGCAGATGGAGAGGGCCAACCAAAACCTGGAACAATACCTCCGATGTTTTATAACCGATACACAGGATGACTGGGTGGATCTGCTTCCTTGGGCCGAGTTTGCTCTAAACTCCCTTCGCAATGACTCCACTCAAGAATCTCCCTTCTTCATAAATTGTGGATTTCATCCTTCCCGTTTACCGTTCTCCTCGCTATCCTCAGGAGTACCAGCGGTTGACAAGCGTATCTCCCGGCTGAAAGACTTATGGACTAGGATCCAGGAGAACTTAAAGATGGCCACAGGGAGACAGAAACTCCAGGCAGATCGCCTTCGACGCCAGGTTCCGGAGTACGTCCCAGGAGACAGGGTTTGGCTTTCTTCCAGGAATATCCGACTAAAGGTTCCTACCATGAAGCTAGCACCCAAGTTCCTTGGTCCCTTCCCCGTGGTCAGGAGGATTAATCCTGTGGCTTATCGCCTGCGTCTTCCACCCTCGATGAAGATACCTTCAGTCTTCCATGTATCTTTGCTTAAACCAGCATTTCAGAGTCCTCGCTTTTCTAAGACGACCTCTCCTCCACTTCCTCTTATGATCCAAGGTCAACAGGAGTACGAGGTTCAATATGTCCTGGATTCTAGGATTTCCAGAGGTGGAGTACAATATCTGGTCCACTGGAGGGGGTTCGGACCAGAAGAACGTTCATGGATTCCCCACCGGGATCTTCCCGCACCTCGACTCCAGGCTTTCCATCGTAAGAATCCCTCCAAGCCATGTCATGGACGCCCGGAGGTCGCCCCTGAAGGGGGGGTTACTGTCACAACCTGGGAGTCACGCCATCCTCGGCGTGCTCTTCACTTACCCACGGCTCCACCGGACTCTCCCACGCCTCGCAGCGATCCTTCCTCCAGGACGCCGGTCGCCATCATGCCTAGACGCGCACGCCAGCACTTCCCTTCTAGTGTCGGGTCTGGGCGTGTTTCCGGTCACGCGCTCGCAGGAACGGCCACACGGGGGCGCGCCCACATAGAGGAGCGTCAGCCTCTTAAAGGCATATCGCCCATTTGTAATGCTGCAATCAAATACATCCGTTCGCCTACTCCCTCCCCAAGGAGTTACTCTGGACCTATCCCTGACTCAGTCTGGCCCATTCACACACGTCCACCTTGCTACTCGGCCATTGGACACTCTTGCCTATATAAACCCTGCAGCTTCATTAACTCATCGGCTGAGCATAGAACCAGTTGTTCTCATCACTCTCTGCCTCCCTAGTCCTGTCTTGTCCTGTTTTGTTTTGCAGTCTTCCTCGTGTACCGAACCAGCTTCCGCTACGTCTACCCGCACCTCTGGCATCCCGAACTCGGCATACAGCAACACGACTCTCCGCACCTCTAGCATCCCGATCTCGGCAAACGGTAAATGATTACGTCCCTCTCTCTAACCCCGGATTTAGCAAACACCACCCTCTACCATCCGTACCTCTCCTGCCCCGATCCGGACTCCCAGACCACTCTACTCTCAAGACGTGTCCTCGTGGCTGTGGGTGGCGTTATATCCTATCCCACCTCAGCACCGCGGTCCCATCTCGTTTGTGGTGAGCACATCCTGACACCAAGGGCCCCTAGATACTTTGGCGACGGTGACTCCATTGAGGGAGCGGAGTATTGGGAGGTACAGCCGTGCGAGGCCTGGTGGGTAGGCTGTAACTATATTTAGCGGCATATAGTAAAACTGTTCTGCTATACCAAGTATGTATACTTTGTGTCCTGTAACGGGGGAATTCCGCACGCTAGAATCCCTTACAGGTGGAGGTGCTACCGAGCACCATTCAGGTGCACCCCAGGTTCCCAGCAGTGGAGGCTTAGATCTCCTGAGTACCATCAGGTATTGCATCACACCCATACACCATAGCCACACATCTACCAGGGGGTGGGGGAAATTGCGCTACATATAATTAAATACTTATCTGTTTGTATACCTAAGTGAGGGTCATTACGCTCAATGCTTTGGCCAAAGAATAAGAAAAATAAAGAAAAACAGATAAGTATTTTACTATATGATTTGTCATATTGGATGTATAAGCCCTGAGGCTTTTTATCTTTTGTTATATTACACAAGGCCACAATCTCAGTAACACTTCTTTTTGACACAAATATATATGGTGTTGTGGGTTTAGGTTCTGAGTTTACAGGGGCCGTGTGTTTATTTTATCTCATATTCTGAAATGTTTATTCACAGCATAAAGTTAAGAATGTGGACATAAAGTATTGATTCTGTCACCTTCATGTTGGTTTACTTACTTTTTTTTTCTTCATGGTGAAATTACAAACCAGTTTTTTTTATGAGTAAAATGTTTTTTATAGTTGTCTCTCAAATTATGATTTTCGTTAAATTGCTCTATAATTCAATGTTGGCATCACTACATCACTTTTTGTTCAGTTAATTGTGAGTACCTAACTAATTAAAGCTGCAGGTATTTGTATTGTTTAATATTTGTTATTGTGCATAATGGTCTTTGGGCCGCAATTTGTGAATCATTTAAACAGTTTAAATGATAAAAACTAATTTTGTTAGAAAAGAACGGTGGGGTAATGTGATTGCTTTATTGATATTAAGCCTTTTTATTAAACACACACAGTTATTACCTTACATAAAAAGATTCAGATTACCGTTTTTCTTGGTATGTAGCTTTGCTTTTTAAAAACAATTATTTCAAATTGCAGACACTTTTCAAAACATTTGCTATGGAGAGATACAATTTAAATTTCTTATCGGTTGTGTTTTTTCTTGTTGTTTCAAATGGCATGAATTATTTACATTTAACCCAATAAATATGCCCCTGCCGTTAGCTCACTGGTCCTAAGGAGCACCCTGAAATTTCCCTTCAAAGCCCTAGTGATATGCTGCTTAAGCAGGCTAAAAAGCTCACTTTGCAGATTCATACACAGAGAACCTAGCTCCACATATGTATGTATATACATTTTAAATTGTACAGTGCTAACCATGTACACAGCACTTCACAGACTAGACATAGCACAAGGAATTATAATACAATACGAGCATTGAGCATAAAAGAAACATAAGGTAGAAAATATAGGGGCCTATGCAGAGAGCAGCGAATTTGAAAAATGGCGAATTTATTAAAAAGTAGCTTTTTTGGAGAGTTTTATTCTCCATATGCAGAAAAGTGCGAATTCTGCTATGTTTAACATGGATGCGTGTGGCGAGTTTAAATTGGCGAGATGCGCGCTTCAGAAACGTGTAAAAACAAATTCGCGCCTTTTTTTTTCCCTTTGCAATGGCCGCGAGCGGCAGCTTCTTGCCAATTTTTTCTGGCGAGGCAAAAAGGAGACAATCGCGCCATTTTATTGGTGCGAACAGCCGCTAGATGCCGTTCGCGGCTCTCTGCATTAGGATATTTTTAAAACTGGCGAGATTGCGGTTCTCGCCAGCCGCGAGGCGAGTTTTACAAATAGAAAAGAAAAATTGGCGCGTTTTTCGGAAATCTCCATTTTCTGCTGTTTTCTGCGCGATTTTCTCCAAAAAATGGCGAATTTCGAAATAGCGCTGCTCTCTGCATAGGCCCCATAATCCCTGTGTAAAAGAGCGTACAATCTAAGTATGTTGTGAGACTTACAGAGACATGTAAGTGCAATGGATGGCAATGCCAGGCCACAAAGGTTAGATAGTGCAACTGTGGATGTGTGCAGGACAGGCTGAGAGTTTGGTGGGGGTCGGTGCCGGGGGAGAGTGGGGGCTTCTTATCTTCTCTAGCATCTCCTCCTGATCCTCATCTCTGGCATCTCCTCCAGTTACGTAGCATTGTCATGACTCCAGAGAAGATACCAGAAATGAGGCGCAGGAGGAGATGCCGGAACTTACAGAGGCCCTGCGCTCTCCCCCGGCAATCAATATAAATGTTGTGGGGAAGAGCGCAGGGTCTCTGTAAGCGCGGGGGCACGCCTGCACCGACGGCACCGCCATTAATCCAGCGTGTGGAGTCATGAGACTAGACCAGTGATTCTCAAACCTCCCCTTTGGGAGCACAAGCCCTACCAGCTGTTAATAGGTATAATCAATGCATTTACAAACAGATGAATGCACCTCATGTGCATATTAATAAATCATTTGGTGGGTGTCTCCGAAACCTGCTCTGGCTGGGGGCGCTGATGAGAGGTATGACTGAGAATGACTGGTCTAGTGAGTCTATGAAAATTCTTCATCATAAGGTGTTTTTATAAGCTTGACGATGGGGTGAGAAGGATGAAATAAACAGGCTATGTTTAGTTCATAATACCTGGTGAAGCAGGAATTTATTTACATTTCAAAATATATTTTTTTCATTACCTTTTGATTTATGTGGAGCAAAGTACTGCATTTTTAACAGTGCCTGTAAGTGATGTTTATATATCAATATTTTACAACAACAAAAAACAGAAATCTACTGGGTAATTTTGCAATACAGTATGTGAATAGAGTGGAAAGCGAAAGTAACTGATTACAAAATATTTTTTTTTTTAAATGTCTCATAGAAAATTGAATGTTATTAAGAAAAAATAAAAAAAAAAGTTCCCTATACATCAAGGAAAAACCGGGGCAATTCTGGGGCAAAAATAATCAAATATTTATCAAAGTTAAAAAAAATTGTTACTTTAAAATTGACTTTTTATGTGCACTTTTTATGCCTTATCATAATTGCCTTTTGTGTTAATAAAT
This sequence comes from Ascaphus truei, assembly GCF_040206685.1. Lineage (NCBI taxonomy): Eukaryota > Metazoa > Chordata > Amphibia > Anura > Ascaphidae > Ascaphus > Ascaphus truei. Next base: position 342,483,737 of record NC_134486.1, read on the forward strand.
TGATGACCAAACCACATACCGTTGCAAAATAACTTGTATTCCAAATGTAGCACATGTACCCCCACCCTCTAGGAGATACGTGTTGAGGCTACAGGTGTTATGGTGCGGCATACCTGTGAGGGTTTGGGAGAACCGAGTTGTCTTCAGTGATATGGAGACCAGCTGGCTTTTGGTGTCATTTGATGTTCTGTACTTGGTGTACAGCGCCTCCAGCTTCATTAGGCTCTAAGAATCTTACAGGCAGTCCCCTGTGAAGCACTCTCATACACCATGCTCACAGACTAAATCCAGGGAGGTATAAAATAGGAACAAGGACTTCATTGCTGTCATTGCAGCAGATGGTATTACCGCGGTTACAAGGTCTCAAAGGATGCCAGGCCTCTGGATGGTGCATGCGCTCTTAATGTGGAGCCTTAGATATTGCTGAGCCAGCCAGCCAGCCAGGCTGGCTGGCCTCTATCTCCCACAAGGAGAAGAGACAGGCCCCACACCTCCACTCTGTTGAAAGGGTGGGAGAGAACTAACTACATTTGGCACTGCCCCTCTGAGGAACAAGAAAGGGAGGGTTCAAGGTCTGTACCCTGATAGGCTATACAAAGACCCACAGTCACTACCACTGCTGTCACTCAGAGAGGAGCATGAGGGGGTCAATTACCCACAGAATAGCCTGTCACAGCCTAGACTGCTAAGGACTTATGTGACAGGGGGGGGGAAGAGAGGCAGGGTGGACTAATCATGTTACACAAAGTATTTATTTACACCATCAATGAATATGTCACGGAAGACTAGACAAATTACCCAGGGATCGCAATCCCCAGACAGAACAAAGGGTTAAATAAACGAGGGGGTTTATTTTGGCTGGGCCAGCAGGGAACATTGCATGCAAAAACAACGTTAAATCACTCACCATTAAATAAAATGGGGTAACAGGGGTCTCTTAATTCTGGAGCTTACAAGGTAAATGGAGCCGTTACAGGGGGACCCTGACTCCTTAAGTGCTGGTGCTAGCTTGGTTAGCTTACACAAGATGTCTTCCATGAGATTGGCCATTCCTGCCAGAACCCGTGCTGTAAGATCACCACCGGTCCGTAATGAAAACTAGTCTCCATCACCGGGACTAACCACAGACCTCCTGGTACTCCGGAGCTGCTTGACATATGTATTTTTTCCGCTCTCATTCGAAATGCTGGAAGAAGGAAGGCTTAGCCATTCCTGGTCGTCCCTTTAAACTTTTAGCCAATCAAGAGCGAGGAAGGTGTCCAGATCAGCCACTGGCAGGGCAGGGCTACAGCTTGTGACAATTTGCATACGTTTGACGTCAGATCGGGCAGGACCTTCAAACCAGCCAATAGGAGAAGGGCCTGCAAAGCCCCTGCTCACCGAGATTAGCAGCTCCAGAGTTCCACAAAACCAGATGCAAGAGTCGGTGTGGACAAAGGCTCAGCTTTTCTTCCCTGGTCAATCCCAGCAGGTGTCCTTTGTACACACTGCCCTTTGCACTCAGGCCCCAAAACTCCTTCCAAACTAGCCGGAAACCAGGACAGACATGCCCCTACCAGGGCACCCCCATCCCAGGCATGGCAAAACAGATGTAGCCCAGTTATCATAGCTCTGATGTGGAAAACCTCTAGTTAACCCCTCCATGTCCAGATCTGCTTCAGAAAAGCAGTACCACTAGTTTCGCACATGTTAAAACATACATACACAATACATAGCAGTACCACTGCTTTCATGCCCACACAATACATGTTACAATATAATAAAGTACATAAGCACCATACCATACCATCCACCATTAACCCTGACAAGAATGGACAGAGCTTCACATTAATTACGGGAGCCCTGCTACCCATTTTCTCACAGAATATATTGTTATAGAGATACAACTCATTAATTGCATTTTTTTACCCTTTTTCATGAAAATAGGCTTAGTAAAGATTTTTTTTCTAAAGACTCATTAGACACCTAATCACATCAAAATACCTTCCTTTTAAAATACACATATTTTCCTGTAAAAAAAAACCAATTTAATTGCCTTTTCTTCAGTACTCAAATAATGTAATTAATGACTTTTACTTCTACAAAGACGATATCTAGGAGATTTATTATTCAGAAAAAATTGCATCACGTTATCAATTATTGCAGTAATGTACAATATAACTACTCAAAATATGACAATTTGATTGCGGGTGAAAACTGCCCTAGACTCATTTGCTTACAAAACTGCAGAAATCTACTCTAAGTAAAAGGAAAATTATTCAAATGTGTTTTCCTTGGAGTCTCTACATGTACAGTAGAGGCAGCGATTATTCTAACAAAAACCAGTGGCAATTCCCCAAAAGACCCAGGTACACCCAGGTACATTCTGAATACATGCCTTAAACTTTCCTTAAACTAGCCCCAGCATTTCTGCATTGATTAATGGCCTATCAGATTAACAGCGGGGGTCCCTGGCAGTCCCATTCAAACTGAATTGGACTGCCAGGGATCCCTGCTGTGTTAATCCTATGGGTCGTTAGTCAATGCAGAAATGCCTTAAACGTGCCTCAAACTAGCCCAGAACATACCCAGCACATACCCTGAATGTAACCCGGCTAGTTTAAAGCAAATGTTAGAATAAGCGTTGCCTCTACTGTATCTGTTATTTAACAAAATAGTAATAAAAAACATACATTTTAGTCATAATGCTTTCAAATTACTTTCTATTCCCAGTTTACATCTGAGAATAAATGTGTAGCCAGGTCCCCAAAGAGTCCTCCCGGTGGCGTCAGAGGCACGGCGCCGCCATCTTTGTTATGTCCGCACGGGCGCGGAGGCTCGCGCATGCGCAGACGCGACGCGGCGGCCAATATAGAGAGCGCGAAGAGGCAGAGATGGCGCTCCGTAGTGCAGGGACTCCCCAAGGTCGCGCAGGCAAGCATAGCGGCGGCCATTACAGCTTCGCACAGGCGCAGCAAAGATAGCGCACGTGGTCCCAATACTAAAGAGGTCCTGAGTGGACTACAATTCCCAGCAGCCTCTGGGGACTGTCCTTTCACCTACATCACGTGCAGCCAGCCAGCAAATAGGGTTTGCAGTTTCTCCTGTTGGATAAGGATACAATGTTGCAGAGACCATGCTAGTCAGTTGGAGCTGGGATCAGGAAGTGGGAGGAAGTGTGTAAGGAGCAAGGCCAGGTTACCCCCCAGGCCCCAGGCAGGTCCCACTCCCCACTAGGTTAGTGGGTAAGTCATAGGGAAGGCCACTTAGGTAGGGACCCTGCCCTTAGGTGAGTGTAAGTCTAGTCAGTGACACAGCTGCAGTGCTGTGTGCTCTGACAAGAAGAGACAGAGTTGTGTGCAGTGCAGCTAGAGGAGTTGCTTTGGCTATGTCAGGGAAAGGCCCCTCATAGGAACAAAGGGGGGTTTGCTTTCTAAGTTATACAGTGTGTGTAATATTACCAGTGCCAGTTGCACGTGGTGAGCTGCCAGAGTCTGGGATCAGACAGAAGTTACAGCAAGAGATATTCTGCATGCAGGGGCTAGGGTAGAGGTATACCCCATAGGGCCCAGTTAGTTCCCTGAGACACTAGAGGAATACTGTATGTGATAGGGACTGCCTTAAGACAGGGACTCCTTCACCATACTCAGAGAGGAAGAGACATGCTGCAGGACAGTGCCTGAATGCCGTGCAGCCTGAGTGCAGAAAGAGTATCCATTCCTGCAGAGAGCAGCACAGTGCGGCGTGGGATCACTGTGCGGTTTTGCTGAGTCCAAGGATTATCCTGATCAGGAGCAGTGAGCAGGGAGGTAGTAGATTAAGTGCACCACCGGGCCCCAACACAGGGAAGCGCTATCCCTCACACTCACACTCTTTATGGTTGTGGACACTCACATTATTATCAAAGGAACTGAGGGTGATGTGATGATGGACATGTGGGTGAGGGGATGGTAGGCATTCACGGTGATGCAATGTTATTCATGTGATGTATTGATGTTATGCAAGGAGAGTTTCATTGAAGTTATCGTTCATGCTCAGTTAATACTGTTTATTCACATTGTGTGTATTTACTGTATGGTTGTTCTGGTGAGGGCACACTCCCACCATGTTGGGATCCCTCATCAGTGGAGGCGCTGCACCGAGTGTAAGTATATACCCCAGGTTCCCCGTGGCGGAAGCTCAGCCCTCCTGGTTGCCAAACAGGTACAGCACCACACTGATACACCTACACACCTCAGATACACCTACACACCTCAATCTCACTTAGGGTGGAGGATAGAGGGCTACAAATGTTAAACATCAATGTTACCAGAATCTATAATCGCATATTATATTATAAAATGTCATAAAGAAAACACTTCTGATCACACTATTTGCATAAAACTGTTGTGGTGAACTGCAGTATACATAAAGGGAGTTCTAATACAGGATATTAGAGTTTGCTCGCAAACTAACCATCATTCAAGATAATGGTTGTTAATGCCGACTCAAGCTCTAATTATCAGAGGTTATGGAATCTTGGCGATGGTGTTTATCTACCATTTGTTCTAAATTACATGTGTAACCCCCTTTTCCTACGCCTAAAGGAAATATGCAGGCGACTACGCATGCTGCTGTACCTGTATGCTCACAGGAGGCCTAAGCCACCGCTTCTGGGAGCCTGAGGTGAGCTCTATCTCTTTGCGTGCAGCGCCTCCACCTATGAGGGATCCCAGCGTTGGCGGGATAACCCTTCGCAGGAACCAATACAACAGTAGTAATCAATAACACCACACAATGTATATAATTGACCTTTACTGTACACAATATATGAAGGGGAAAGGGGGGGGATCCTCAGGCGCGTCGTTCTGCTTGTGGCTCCAGGACATATGTGAACATAAGAAAAAAGAGAGATGGGGGACCACAATGAGGAATAATTCAACACATGTGGGTACCTTAGATCTCTTTGAAGAGGTAGACAAATAGTAGGAGAGGGAACACACTCACATTAGGTGTCTGATCTTGATCAGATGGCTGATCCTCTGGTATGGTTGGGGGGAGGGATGGGGGGAGAGGGAGGGCCCCTTGATAATTCCTCAAAATAGGGAAGAGAAGGGAAAAATTGTGTAATAACGTTTATTGACATATGTGACAGGGTAAACAAAAGCCACCAGTTATATGCCTGGAAAACCTATGTCTAGTCTGCAGTGCAGCACTGACTACGATAACTTCAGCTGGGAACCTCAGCACAATTAGTTGGATCCCAGCTGCCTAATCAAGGTGTGTTAAAACCCAGGCTGTAAACACATGGAGGCTGTCGGTTGAGGAGAGAGGCGTAAGCTGCTGAGAGATTTCCTGATACAAGGTCTGGTTAGAAAAGTAGATGAATTGTGAACTGTCTGTCCCCTGCATGAAAAAGGGCAACTGCCATATACACTGTCTACTAAAGAGAAACTGTTTTTGTCTGTCTGCTGAAGAAAAGCCATTTTCCTTTTGTTGCTGATGAAAAGCAATTTTTGTTTTGTGTGCTGTATATTTTGCAAGGCTAAATAAATAAGCCTTGTCAAGAAACCCGCGTGTGTAGTTGCATGTACCCTGCAACATATGGTGTCATGAAGTGAGATTTGATTTTTTTCAAAAGGCTCCTCCATTTAAAGGGCCACACACACACACACAAGAATGGAAGAAATGTTGAAAGCGTTTCTGTGCGAGCAGGCCCGGCTGCAAGCGGAGAGAGATGAAAGACTACAAACAGCACAGGATGAGCAGATTGCCAAGCTGTTGACCCAATTCCAGGGGTCTGCCAGTCGAGAACTTGCAAGCAAACCCCCGGTACTCCTGAGGAAAATGGCTCCGGACGAGGATCCAGAGGCTTTTTTACTGACTTTTGAAAGAGTTGCCGAAGCTCAGGGCTGGGCTACAGATCGCTGGGCAACTGCTTTGGCCCCGCTCCTCATAGGAGAAGCCCACGCCTCATATCAGGGTCTCCCAGCAGATCAGGCCATGGACTACCGACAAGTAAAAGCCGCCATACTGGATCGCTTAGGTCTTGTAAGGAATCCACTACTGGCTTTGACTATTGCCTTGCAGACCTGTGCAGTTGCAAGCTTCCTCTGGCAATCTATGGCACAGGTGCTGCCTCTCATTGCAGCTTCTGCCCTGTGTTCTTTCATTGGAGGAATTCTCACACACCCTCCTCCTTTGATTGGATCTCCGCCCTTTATATTCTAGGCGTTGGCTCTGAACCAGCGCCGAGCATAACTATTCCTACCTTTATGTTACTGTCTCTGCCACAAACCACCCCAGGCCTCTCTCCTAGCGTTCTTACCTTCCAAGTTCCTGAGTATCCAGAGGCCTGGTCCTGGACGTCTGTGCTGAAGCGTTGTTGCCAGCACTGGCCTGCTGCGATCTCCTTGCAGTGGCCTACCCCGGACGTCTGTGCTGAAGCGTTGATGCCAGCACTGGTAACTGCTGCATTCCCTCCTAGCAGTGGCTATCCTTCCTGTCCTGCGGCCTGCTGCTATTCTCCTTGCAGTGGCCTACCCTGGACGCCTGTGCTGAAGCGTTGATGCCAGCACTGGTAACTGCTGCATTCCCTCCTAGCAGTGGCTACCCTTCCTTTCCTGCGGCCTGCTGCGATCCTCTTGCAGTGGCCTGCCTTGGACTTCTGCGCTGAAGCGTTGGTTCTTCCCGACGCTGCCCTGCGGTGAACTTCGGCCAGCCTGCTGTCTCCTCCTGCTGAGATCGGCGTCATGGGCCGAGGCCGCTCCTCGCGCAGAAGCCACCCCCGCACTCACGCTCCTAAGCTGAAGCGGGGCACTCCTGATTTCCTGTTGCCGAACTCCTGCTTCATTAACGACGATGCTGCCTTCTCCAATCCAGACCCTGCGATGTACGACTACGAACTGCGCACTCCGGATCAGTCTGCGTGGACTAAGGTCGGTGATTATATAACCCCACCTCAGCCCCGCGGTCCGGTCCCGGTTTGTGGCGAGCATCGGCGTAACAGTATGCTCGGCCCATTAAAACCGGACCGCGCCGTGGCGGGGGATGGCAATTTACCAACTGAAGTTATGTCCCGGCCTGCGTATCAGTCCCACTATGAAGGCCAGTATTTGTGTGAAGTAATACCCCTGATGGATGAAATGTTTACCTATGAAGGTTTAACCCCTTTGCAAAGACAATGCCGTTGTGATCTCTTTATTAAGGCTTACTGCATCCTGAACTTAAAACAGTCTCTGGCCGCTTGTATTCGCTCTCCTGATTCCCCTATAACCTGGGATAACGTGTACCCTATGGAACTGGCCGACGCCCAAGAGGCACTCTACCTCCTGGCCTCATCACTGGACATTCCCCTAGTACAACAGGGCGCCCTCCTCATGTTGGCTCAGTCTCAAGATACACTCCATGTACTTTCCTCAACACTAGACATTCACATAATAGAACAGGATCCCCTCCTTGCCAGCTACGCTGCTGCTTGGCAGATTCTCTATGCTGCCAGTCCTGTTGCTAAACCTGTGGGGGTACCTCTCTCTCCTAAGAATGGTCAAACCATTTCTCTGTCGCTGCCCGCTAAGGAAGAAGCTGCCACGCTCCCTAATCCTGAGTTAACCTCCCTAAGTTCTGTCCCTGAGGTTATTTCGGTCTTAACCCCTGCTAGTCAGGCCTATGCGTCCCCCACTGTAAATTCCTGCTGTCCCCAGGTCAGTGTGTCTTCCCTAGCACCAGAGAATGAATCCTGTTTGCCCTCTTTTCCTAACCCAAAAATTCTAAGCTCTGTTTCCGAGGTTTTTTCTGTATTAACCCCTGCTAGTCTGCTCTGTGAGGTCCCTACTGCTAACCCTAGTATTCCGCAGTCTAATGATAGGTCCCTAGGGCAAGAGGCAGAACCCCCTATGACCCCACTCTCGGAGACTAGCTTCTATTTCTCTGATTCTCAGGTATAGAGTAATTTAACCCTTGGGGTTTTTCCTATGTTAACCCCTGCAGGTCAGCCCTGTGAACCTTCCTTGGTAGATCCCTTTAGTTCGTCAGTCAGGGACACCTCCTTAGCCTCAGAGGATCAACCCCTTTTGTCATCTGACTCGGCTAAAATTCTCGGGGTTATGCCCCCTGAACTTTCGGCAATAATACTGTCTCCAGTAAAAAGTATTCTGGATCCGTTTGTTTCTCTAAACCTGTTCGCAGAATCCCTACTCCTAGGTATTTCACTCACCCCGTCTGCCACTCAGAGAGCTGAGACCCCTGCTTCTGAGCATAGACCCCTTTTCGTGGAATCTGTTGTCGTTTCTGATGTCCCAGACACTCTTTCCCAAATAACCACTTCAGAGGCCAGCACAGTCGTGGTTGCCCCACTTGCACTGTCTGAGTTCTCCTTTTCTCAAATCCTAGGGTTTAAAGCGAACAGTACATATTATGCTCCTTTCCAAGTGACCCCTTCTGAGATCAGCGTATCTGCTGTTGCTCTCTCAGTACCATTATTAAAGTTAGGGCCCTTCTTTTTGAAGGATCAGGCTTTCAAGTTTGAGACTCCCTTTATCCCTGACTTTGTAAATCTGCAGTCCCTTCTCACTGTAGTTAAAAGTTCTCCAGCAGCCGCTGAGTTAAGCTTTGCCGCTGCCAAATCTTCTGTTATAGAAGCAACCTTGCCTAGCTTACTTCTGTCTGTCCTATCTGTGATGCCTATCACCTTTACTAAAATTTCTGTTTTGCAAGGTATTTCTCCTATTAAATTTGTGATACCTGCAATTCCTTTAATCAGTTCCAAAACCCCTGTCACTAAGTCTCCCATGGAGTCTGATGCCCTCACTAGGGATTCTCAGGGACCCAATTCTGTAACAAGCAAGATGTCCCTTGTGTCTGTTGGAGAGTTTACCCCAGTTTCTCTCACGGATCATGCCACAGCCTCCGGGATGATTAAAAATGACTTTAAGTCTGGGATGCCCATTCCTGTAATAATACTGTTTCACGCTGATTCGCCCACAGTATTCGGGGTATCCACTACTGACTGTATGTCTACTACCACGAACTCAGGGGTATCGCATTTGGAACTTTCCCTTTTTTCAGAAGATCCCGTCTTTAAAATGGACTTATTTTTCTCTGTGTCTTCCACAATACTTGGGGTACTTGCTATTGACTGTCCTGTCCCAAAACTAGGGTTACCTCTCAAAAAGGTGCCTGGAGCTACCGATGTTAAAGACCCTATGTTTAAAACAGTAACAATTTGCATTGCTTCTCCCACAGTATCATGTGAGACCTGGGTACCTGGGACCTCCACTCCGAAGCCAAGCTCTAGTTCTCTGTCTTCTTTCTCTGTGTTGGAGGCACCCAGCTTTAACCCCAAGACTTTTTTCCCTAAGGTTGATGCACCGCTTAACCGCCTGCCTTGTTTTTTGGATAAAATCTGTTTTCTCACCTTTCAAACAGACTCCTTACTCGCAGGTCTCTGTGCGGTGCCCAAAGTGCCCGTTCTGTATGGCAATTGGCCTCTCCCTAAGACGAAGACACCCTTACTGGACCTCGTCGCTTTACCTGAAGCGTCCGTTCCTGTTCTCTATGGGTCCACTATGGGTATAGACATGCTTATTATGTCCTTCGCCAAGGCCACAAATTCGGATTTCATTCTCTCTAAAGATCACAAACCAAAGGAAGCGGATCCTTCTTCAACTGCCAGTACCATGACCAAGAGTTGCATACACACTGCTACAGACTCTCGCAAATTGCTTGGGATAGCAACCCTGCTTGGTATCAAAAGTACCGCTGCAATAGTGTGTAGTGAACCCTCCCGCCCCATTCCCTTGCTAACCACCACCCGGAATTCCTTGGAAGCTAAAGACTCTCGCAACTTCCTCCGTGCTGATTTCACCAAAGACATTGCCTTCTCTGAAGGTCCCTCTGCCATTTTTGTCCGACAATCTGTGTCCTGTGTCCCGTACTCTTGGACTATTACTATGCACCGGACACCTGGCTACTGCCCTTCTGATGTTCCCATTCCGGAGCCCTCAGGTTCCATTGTCCATGTACCTAGAACTGCAGTACCACCGCTGTCTTTCATGGCACTCGCCAATGTACACCTGGATTGTGGACCTAATTCTCGCCGGAGACACTTCAGGAACAACTCAATGTCTCCCAGACCTATGAATGGTCCTGTTCACCCAGGCTTCTCACCCAGTGGTGGGGGTACTGTAAGGAATACCAACAAACTATGGGCTTTCAACGCCACCTCTCGCCTAAGGAGGTTTAGGAACAATTTCATGTCCCCCAAATCTGTGATGGATCTTGTTCGTCCGGAGGCCTCACCTGAAGGGGGGGGTACTGTAAGGAATCCACTACTGGCTTTGACTATTGCCTTGCAGACCTGTGCAGTTGCAAGCTTCCTCTGGCAATCTATGGCACAGGTGCTGCCTCTCATTGCAGCTTCTGCCCTGTGTTCTTTCATTGGAGGAATTCTCACACACCCTCCTCCTGTGATTGGATCTCCGCCCTTTATATTCTAGGCGTTGGCTCTGAACCAGCGCCGAGCATAACTATTCCTACCTTTATGTTACTGTCTCTGCCACAAACCACCCCAGGCCTCTCTCCTAGCGTTCTTACCTTCCAAGTTCCTGAGTATCCAGACGCCTGGTCCTGGACGTCTGTGCTGAAGCGTTGTTGCCAGCACTGGCCTGCTGCGATCTCCTTGCAGTGGCCTACCCCGGACGTCTGTGCTGAAGCGTTGATGCCAGCACTGGTAACTGCTGCATTCCCTCCTAGCAGTGGCTACCCTTCCTGTCCTGTGGCCTGCCGCTATTCTCCTGTAGTGGCCTATCCTGGACGCCTGTGCTGAAGCGTTGATGCCAGCACTGGTAACTGCTGCATTCCCTCCTAGCAGTGGCTACCCTTCCTGTCCTGCGGCCTGCTGCTATTCTCCTTGCAGTGGCCTACCCTGGACGCCTGTGCTGAAGCGTTGATGCCAGCACTGGTAACTGCTGCATTCCCTCCTAGCAGTGGCTACCCTTCCTTTCCTGCGGCCTGCTGCGATCCTCTTGCAGTGGCCTGCCTTGGACTTCTGCGCTGAAGCGTTGGTTCTTCCCGACGCTGACCTGCGGTGAACTTCGGCCAGCCTGCTGTCTCCTCCTGCTGAGATCGGCGTCATGGGCCGAGGCCACTCCTCGCGCAGAAGTCACCCCCGCGCTCACGCTCCTAAGCTGAAGCGGGGCACTCCTGATTTCCTGTTGCCGAACTCCTGCTTCATTAACGACGATGCTGCCTTCTCCAATCCTGACCCTGCGATGTACGACTACGAACTGTGCACTCCGGATCAGTCTGCATGGACTAAGGTCGGTGATTATATAACCCCACCTCAGCCCCGCGGTCCGGTCCCGGTTTGTGGCGAGCATCGGCGTAACAGGTCTGACCCCAGAGACCTACCGGCAGCAGTTCCGGAACATGAAGTACAACGCTAAGATGAGACCCCGGGACCTCGCTCAGCGAATATTGGACTTATGTACGCGCTGGATACAACCCGAGGAGTGCACTAAGGAGGCAATTCTTGAGCAGGTGGTTTTGGAACAATTTCTACAAATAATACCCCCTTCCGCACGCTCGTGGGTAAAACGCCACGCTGCTGAAACCCTAGCTTTGGCGGTCCGACTTGTGGAGAACTTCCTTGGGGCTGAGCAGCAGGCGAGTGTCCTGGACCCGACTCCACCGGTACTTGCGGACGCCCAAAGAGGGAGGTCGGATCAATGGGGAACCTACGGCCCGTCACGGAACCACCAAGTCCAACGGAAGGAGCAGTCATTCCAGCAAGGACGGAGTCCAAATGCTGGTCCCCGTAGAGACCCTCATCTCCTTCCGGATATCGGCTCGTCGCAAAGTGAGAGGAACTTCCGAGGACGTCGTCCACAGGACCCACCAGATGCGTGGTCTCCAGTAACCGGTCCAGCAGAGCGCTATCCACAGCCCCCTCCTGCGATGGAACCCTCTCCATGTTCCGCCTGCGGAGAACAAGGCCACAGGTATGTGGACTGTCCTCCGATGGATTGTTCATTCAGCAGAACCATCGCCTCAGCTTTTACTAAGGAAAATTACAAGCACTGGCTACTTCCAGCCCTGATTGGGGGAAAAACCATCCAGGACCTTGTAGATTCGGGCTCTGGGAAAACTCTGGTCCTCCAGGAACTGTTACCGCCCAACGTGTGTTCTTTTGACTCCCCATGGAGCATAGAATGTATACACGGCGATGTAAAACGCTATCCGATGGCCAAAATCCAGCTACAGGTAAAAGGTCAGGAGGCTTACCTCGAAGTAGGAGTCGCTCCTTGGCTCCTTGCCCCCGTTGTGCTCGGTCGGGACTGGCCTTTCTTTTCGGACCTAATGGCCCCAGTCTTTCACGAGGAGCCTCCTTCTAGGGCTCAGGAGAACCCTGGCAAACTGTTCCCCTTCTCGGCAGACCTTTTTCCCAGTAGACACCGGGTTCAAAAGACTCGGAAGCAAAGACGCTTGGACAAACAGGACTGGTTGCAGAAATCTGGGTCTCAAGGTGACCATTCTAGTAGTCAGAGGTCACAAGTGATGGCTGGGGATGGCCAAAGGGAGGGGGATATGGGCCCTGGAGATTTACCAGACCTGTACCTCCCTGACTTTCGCCAGAAACAAAGGGAAGACCCAGTCCTTGCTAAACAGTATGACAAGGTGGTGAAAATTGATGAACAGATTTTAGATGCACAAGGGGTGATAGTATTCCCCCATTTTGAGCTATCAAAGGATATCCTACATAGGGTGAATAGGCAGACACAAACAGGGAAGGTCACCAGACAGATATTGGTTCCCAAGGCGTTTGTTAAATCTGGTTCACTCTAGCCCATACTGTCCCTTGGGGTGGTCACCTGGGCAGGGATAAAACATTGGACCGTATTTCATCCCGATTCTATTGGCCAGGGATGCATAGTAATATTGCTAAGCTATGTGCAGCATGTCCGGAGTGCCAGTTAACTATTCCAAAAGGACAAAAACCAGCCCCTTTGGTTCCTCTACCCTTGGTGTCAGTTCCCTTTGAGAGGATTGGGGTAGACTTGGTAGGACCTCTAGAACCTTCTGCGAAAGGACACAGGTTTATCCTTGTCATAGTTGATTATGTGACAAGATATCCTGAGGCGTTCCCCCTGAGAACAGCAATGGCGAAGCAAGTAGCCAACAAGTTGTTGGAACTGTTCTCACGGGTTGGACTTCCCCAGGTTATGTTGACAGACCAAGGTACAAATTTCATGGCTAAACTGATGCAGGATGTCTTAAAGTTACTAGAGGTCAGGTCTGTTCGGACATCGGTCTACCATCCACAGACTGACGGATTGGTGGAAAGATTTAACCGAACTCTAAAAGGGATGCTGAGGAAATTTGTAGATTCAGAGAAGAGAGCCAGGGATGAACTTCTCCCTTTTCTGCTGTTTGCAGTGCGGGAAGTCCCCCAGGCCTCCACGGGATTCTCTCCATTTGAATTGCTCTATGGCCGCCAACCCCGGGGTATCCTAGACCTCCTAAAGGAGTCCTGGGAGTATACCCTGCAATATGTACTAGACTTTAAGAAGCACCTAGATGTGGTCGGCCATTTTGCCAGGGAGAATCTTAGATCAGCCCAGGACAGTCAGGAGAGACATTGCAATCAGAATGCTCGCATGAGAGTGTTTCACCCAGGAGACCAGGTGATGTTATTGTTACCCAGTTGCGAGAGTAAACTCCTGGCCAAATGGCAGGGCCCATTCGAAGTACTCCGCTGTACGGGTGATGTGGATTACGAGATCGCTCAACCAGGGTCCAGGAAGGGTAAACAAATTTACCATGTGAACTTGCTGAAACCCTGGAAGATGCAGCGGTCTCTATTCATCCACCTGGTGGAGGAGGAAACGGACTTGGGTCCTCAGCCTCCACGGGAGAACATCGTGAGTGACGATAAAATCCCAATGGGTAAACAGTTGTCCTCTGAACAAAAAGGGGACTTGTTAGCAATAATAACTTAATTCCAGGATGTTTTTTCTGACTTACCAGGACAAACTAACTTAATTTCCCATGCAATCGAGACAGCACCTGGGGTAAAAGTACGTTCCCGTCCTTATAGGTTGCCTGAAAGTCGTAGGGCTCTGGTAGAGAAGGAGGTACAAGAAATGTTACACTTAGCAGTGATTGAGGAATCATGCAGTGAGTGGTGTAGTCCACTAATTATGGTCCCTAAACCTGATGGGAAGGTAAGATTTTGTGTGGACCTCCGAAAGGTCAATGCGGTATCCAAGTTTGACGCATATCCGATGCCAAGGGTGGACAAATTAATTGACGCCCTTGGTAACGCGGAATATATATCCACGTTGGACTTGACAAAAGGATACTGGCAAATACCCTTAGAGGAAAAGTCCAAATGCAAAACAGCCTTTGCCACTCCCATGAGTTTATACCAGTTTGTGACAATGCCATTTGGACTGCATGGAGCCCCAGCCACATTTCAGAGACTCATGGATAAGGTACTGAGGCCCCATAGGACTTATGCCGCAGCCTACCTAGATGACATTGTCATTTATAGTAAACACTGGCGGGCCCATCTAAATAGGCTGAAAGCGGTCCTCAAATCTCTAAGAGAGGGAGGGCTCACAGCCAACCCTAAGAAATGTGCCTTGGGTAAAGCGGAAACCAAATACTTAGGGTATGCAGTGGGAGGTGGAAAAGTAAGGCCACTAGCCGACAAGGTAGTTGCCCTGAACGAAGTTCCGACCCCCCAAACAAAAATTCAGGTACGCTCTCTGCTGGGTTTAGCAGGGTACTACCGGCGGTTCATCCCCAACTATTCGGAAGTGGCAGCCCCTTTAACGGACCTCACAAAAAAGTGTGCCCCTACACAAGTGGTGTGGTCAAGGGATTGTCAGAGAGCCTTTGAGGACATATAAAGGTGTATATCAGAGGGTCCCATCCTTAGAAGCCCAGACTTCAACAGCCCTTTTATAGTGCAAACAGATGCATCAGAGATAGGGCTAGTGGCAGTGTTGTCACAACAGTTTGAGGGAGTTGAACATCCTATCCTTTTCCTGAGTAGGAAATTGTTCCCAAGGGAAAAAAACTACTCGGTGATTGAGAAAGAGTGCCTCGCAGTAAAGTGGGCAATCGAGGCTTTGAGGCATTACCTGGCAGGAGTCCATTTTACTTTGGTAACGGATCATGCTCCACTAAAGTGGTTAAATAGCATGAAGGATTCCAATGCTAGATTGACTAGGTGGTATATGGCCCTCCAACCCTTCTCATTTGAGATTCAGCATAGGCCGGGAAAAGAGAACGCAAATGCTGACTTCTTTTCTAGAGAAGGGGTGGATGTTCGGGCTTCAGCCGTGCGTAGCCCCAGCCACACACTAACAGGGGAGGAATGTGACAGGGTAAACAAAAACCACCAGTTATATACCTGGAAAACCTATGTCTAGTCTGCAGTGCAGCACTGACTAGGTTAACTTCAGCTGGAAACCTCAGGACAATTAGTTGGATCCCAGCTGCCTAATCAAGGTGTGTTAAAACCCAGGCTGTAAACACATGGAGGCTGTCGGTTGAGGAGAGAGGAGTAAGCTGCTGAGAGATTTCCTGATACAAGGTCTGATTAGAAAAGTAGATGAATTGTGAACTGTCTGTCCCCTGCATGAAAAAGGGCAACTGCCATATACACTGTCTGCTAAAGAGAAACTGTTTTTGTCTGTCTGCTGAAGAAAAGCCATTTTCCTTTTGTTGCTGATGAAAAGCTATTTTTGTTTTGTGTGCTGTATATTTTGCAAGGCTAAATAAATAAACCTTGTCAAGAAACCCGCGTGTGTAGTTGCATGTACCCTGCAACATAAAATAAAATAGAGATTAAAAACTCACAAGCGGCCAAATAATATTGGCATAGGGAGGAGATATGTCCAGACTCCACAGAGCGTCCCTCTAAAAGATGGGTGGTCTTGTGTGGCCTGGATTCCAGCTGGTAGAGTCTTGGGATAGTGTGCAAATGACAGGGAAAGTCTCCACAAGCCCGTGCACGAATTGGTTCCTTCTCTGTCTGCTTCTCTCTTTGCACACTCCTTTCGCAGTTCCCGTTCCATCGCGCATGCGCATGCGCTCCAGGCGAGATGTTTGCCAAGCTGGAAAAACTTTACTTCCTCACTACGGTGGCCTGTGATGACCAAAAACTGTCAGACGCGTTTCGCATTAGCTTCCTCAGTGACGTAAGTGTATCCGGGGTAGCAGCCACCTTTTATACCTTGCGAACTTGATATTAACTATGAATTTGCTGTTCCCTAACAAATAACCTAATTGGCATTAATGTATTACAATTCTACAGTCCTTTTGTTGTCACACCTAAGAAACTTCTGAATAATCGTTGGCATTCAGAAGTTTCTTAGGTGTGACAACAAAAAGACTGTAGAATTGTAATACACTAATGCCAATTAGGTTATTTGTTAGGGAACAGCAAATTCATAGTTAATGTCAAGTTCGCAAGGTATAAAAGGTGGCTGTTACCCCGGATACACTTACGTCACTGAGGAAGCTAATGCGAAACGCGTCTGATGGTTTTTGGTCATCACAGGCCACCGTAGTGAGGAAGTAAAGTTTTTCCAGCTTGGCAAACATCTCACCTGGAGCGCATGCGCATGTGCGACAGAACGGGAACTGCGAAAGGAGTGTGCAAAGAGAGAAGCAGACAGAGAAGGACCCAGTTCGTGCATGGGCTTGTGGAGACTTTCCCTGTCGTTTGCTGAACCCTGCGCACTATCCCAAGACTCTACCAGCTGGAATCCAGGCCACACAAGACCACCCATCTTCTAGAGGGACGCTCTGTGGAGTCTGGACATATCTCCTCCCTATGCCAATATTATTTGGCCGCTTGTGAGTTTTTAATCTCTATTTTATTTTATGTCAATAAATGTTATTACACTATTTTTTCCCTTCTCTTCCCTATTTTGAGGAATCATCAAGGGTCCCTCCCTCTCCCCCCCTCCCTCCCCCCAACCATACCAGAGGATCAGCCATCTGATCAAGATCAGACACCTAATGTGAGTGTGTTCCCTCTCCTACTATTTGTCTACCTCTTCAAAGAGATCTAAGGTACCCACATGTGTTGAATTATTCCTCATTGTGGTCCCCCATCTCTTTTTTTTCGTATGTTCACATATGTCCTGGAGCCACAAGCAGAACGACGCGCCTGAGGATCCCCCCCTTTCCCTTTCTCTACAACAATACAGAGGTTGGCGAATCACCTATGAGAGACTCGGGCAGCGAGACTGTACTGTGTGAAGGACTGAAGTCATGAACTTTACAGTAGGACCAATCTCTTTTTAAACTGTACACAATATATATCACACACTTCTATGCAACAACAATATAATGCAGTGACCCCGAACACAGAGTGGTTCCCCCAAAGTGCTGAGGGTGCTGTGGCACCAATAACCCCCAGTGTCCGTTCTGGAAATCCCACCCAAATGTGAGGTAGCGCTAACCCTTGTGATATGTTGGTGCACGTTGGTTACCTGCCTGAGTACTCCAGTACCCAGGTTCAGCTTGCCGACATGTGGGGAAGCAGGTCTCACGCAGCGAGGCCGCCAACAACCCCATCACGCCTTAGGTCCCATCCTCCATGTAGTGTGAGCTCCAGCCGGAGTGTCTCACACAGTGTCCGTGCAACTTACAGGTGGGTCCCAGGCCACAGATCACCGCATGGGCATCCACCACCGGTACAGCAGTGCTCCCACTGATATAAGGGGAAGGTAATCCCCCCAGCAGCCCCAGCACTTCCCCCAGCAGCCCGATCCCCACCACGATCCCCCCAGCAGCCCCACAATGATGCCCCAGCAGCCCCACCATGATGCCCCGGCACTTCCCCCAGCAGTCCCAGCACGATCCCCACGATGATCCCCCAGCACTTCCCCCAGCATCCCCAGCACGATCCCCACCACGATCCCCCAGCACTTCCACAGCAGCCCCACCACAATCCCCCAGTAGCCCGACCACTATCCCCAGGCATATTGGGTTGAGGGAGAAGGCAAGAGTGAGGTGCCAGCAGCCCCACCACGATCCCCAGCACCACCAGAAGTGGGGGGGGGGGGGGAATGTGTATGTATGTGTATATGTGTGTATGTGTAAAGTTAGGCAAAAAAAAAATATTTAAAAAAAATAATTAAATATTCAGGGTCCACGCTCACACCGCGTTATAAGCGGATCCGCGTAATAGCCGATCACGCTATAACGGGGTTGAGCTGTCTATATATATATTCATATTCAGCTATTGTCGATCCACTGCTGAATGAAGGCATCCCCAAGGATCTTGCAGATTCTGCGGTTACAAGTCTCTCTTCTCCCCATGGCTCCAGCACATTTTTAGATTTTATCCTCCCATTTTACTTTGCCATCTTCTTGGTCTTTTAATTTCTCTTGGAATCCAGTTGAGTACCATCTTTGTCTAACTTTGGTAATTTGTTCTTGCGAAATGTCTGGCCCACTGCCATTTTAGTTTCTTCTCCATTATGTTGTCACAATCTTTTGTTTTGGTTTTGAACCCATTCATTTTTTTTCCGATCTTCGGGTAATACCCAGCATGCATCTCTCCATACTTCTTTGAGTTATTTGAAGCTTCTGAATTATCTCTGCATTTAGGGTCCAAGTTTCACATCCATATGTGAGCACAGGCAGAATATACTGGTTGAATTTTTTTATCTTGAGGGTTCGCTTAAAATATTGTTTGTTTCCTCCAAATGCACTCCATTCCATCTTCATTCTTCTATTGATTTAATTCAAAAGGTTCCATTGTTACTTACCGACAAAGGTAGACATAGGGGCTTATTCAAGTCGCTCGATAACTAACTTAATGCTTGTAAAGTGCATTTTACAAGCGATTTTGTATGTGTAGCTATTCAGAAAGCTGTGATAACATGTTAAAATCGCCGGTAAACGGCTTTTTTACAAGCGTCATCACTCTTGCAAAAACAAACCGAGCGGTAGGTCAAAAAACGCTGAAACTCACATTTCTTGCCACTGCTATTTCAGTAGCTCCGAAATGCAAATCTCATGGCGGAAAAACTTCTATTTTATTTTCCACCTAAAAGGTGGTGAGATAGGGTTAGCGATTTGTATCAAATTGAGTATCATTTATTTGTACTACATAGGATTAGAGCCGTGGATCTCCAGAGTTGACCCGCATTATTATCAGCTTCGGAGACCCCCTGCTTCAATCCTATGTAATAAAAATAAAATAACAGCCGAGCTTCATTACATTAGTGGCTAAACATTAAGGTAATGAAAGGGTTAAATAGCAGTACCTGATTTGTTGGTGGTAGAGGGGGTGGGTGAAGGGGGTAGTTGTTTTGGGGTGGGTGATTAGGCCTCTCGAGAGAGTTGTGGGAGTGGTTAACCCCTTCATTACCTTAGCGGTAGTAACCACTAAGGAAATGAATAAGTTAACCCCACCCACAACCCACCTGGGAGGTCTACCACCCACCACGGAGCAGCTACCATCTTCCACCAACGAACACCTTCCCCCCAACCTCATGACTTTCAGATCTGGGGACCCCCTGCTTCCTGAGGGACTGGGTACCAGTATCTCCTGCAAGTTTAAATGTCCCAATTACGTGGGCCGTGAAGCGAGACATTAAACTTGCTGGAGATATCAGAACCCGTTACGGGAAGCAGGGGGTCCCCGGAAAAGAAAATAACGTGGTTCAGGTCGGAGATGACCTGATTCAATCCTATGTTGTTAAAATTTAAATAAATACAGCACAATCGCATGGGAGAGCTGTGTAGAGAGGTGCAGTTTTTCTCTGCTCTCTCTGCGCAGCTCTTTCATACTGATGGAGGGAGATCACAACTTACGGGCATTTCATTTGTAAAGGAACTACTAACTTGTATGGTATGTAATTTTTTTTAACAAACGGTATTTAAAATGTGATTTGCCTTACTGAATACCGTTTTTTCACAAATTTTATACCGTGAGGTGGTAACATGCCAACACGATGGATTTTGCAATGATAGAATTGAAGCTACTAGAATAGGCCCCATAGTCTAGTTCTTTCCCAGTTATTTCAATCTTTGCAGAGTTGACACATTTGTTTAACATCACATTGGTCTTGCTGAGATTCCTATAGAGGCCCACTTACTTACTTACTTACGTGCTTCGGCAAGTTCTCAGATTTTTTGCTGGAGGTCTTCCTGATTTGAGGCAAAAATAATAATGTCGTCTGCAAATCAGACGTGAGTCAAATATTCATCGTTGACTTTGATTAATATTTCTTCCCAATCAAATGACTGTGGTGGGATGATAAAAGCGCACATAAATTAGTTGTATGAAATAGGTAAATAAATAATATTAATATATTTAAAGGTGAAGCTCCTAGAAAAGGCAAGGTTTTTACTTGTCTTGAGAGAAAGGGAGAAAAAAAACTACCAGGGCGCAAAAACACACTTCATATCTCAAAACAAAATCAAATAAGAAAGTGGAACAAAACATAAGTGAATAAACAGGTAAATATTCTACTTACATGAAGTAAGAGCAAAAACAGGCACAGTCAGGGAAAATCAGGCCTTTGAGGCTCACACTGGCCCACTTTTTACTCCTCTCCCTGTCCACATGGCAGTCATCTATCGCCCACCTACCTCTACTCTTCCCCTTTCTGTCTTTCTTTGACACTTTGAATACTGGATCGCCATCTTTCTCTCCTTTGGCTCCCCTGTTCTTCTCCTTGGGGACTTCAACTGCGATTTTGATGACCCCTCTCTCCCTTGGGCTTCCCGTTTTCTCTCTCTAACCTCTTCTTTTGGCCTCCAACAGTGGACTGCAGCCAGCACCCACGAGGATGGCCGCTACCTAGACGTAGTTTTCACTAAAAACTTTTCTCTCTCTGACTTCTCCATTTCCTCTTTTCCTCTCTCTGACCGTCATCTCATACAATTTTCTCTCTCTCACCTTCTCCACCTCCATCTACCTCTAATTTCTGCAGAGACCTGCGCTCTATTAACCTACCAGCTTTTGATTCCACTTTACGCTACCCCCTCTCCTCTCTCAGCTCTGCTCCAGACCCCAACAACCTGGTCAGGAATCACAACTTTGCCCTATCCTGCTCTCTTGATCTACATGCCCCGCTTTCTCTCTGTCATTTACGTCCTTCTAACCTCAGATCCTGGCTTAATTTCTACACACTCTTGCTGCATCCCTGCACTCGTTCCTCTGAACACCTCTGAAGGAAATCTCACACTCTCGCAGACTTCCTTCACTACAAATGTATGCTATCCTGTTTCAATTCTGCCCTCTCTCAAGCTAAACAAACCTATTTTTCTTCCCTAATCAACACTCACAAGTCTAACCCATGCCGACTCTTCCCTGTCTTTGACTCCCTACTCAGACCACCCTCTGCTGCCAGTTTTTCTTCCTCCATATCACCTCAGGACTTTGCTGGCTTTTTCCAGGAAAATGTGGAATCCATAAGTCAGGACATCCTCTCTGCATCCTCCCTCCATCCTACACCTTTTCCTAACTCTCCTCCTGCCTTCCTCAACTCTTTTTTCGCTGTCACAGAGGAGGATGTATCTTTGCTGATCTCTTCTTCCTCTACCACCTACCCTCTTGACCCCATTCCCTTCCATCTCCTGAAACCTATTGTTCCTACTATAATTGATATGCTCACACACATTTACTCCTCCCTCTGCTCTGGTACCTTTCCCTCCTCCTTCAAACATGCAACAATTATAACTTTACTCAAAAACAGCAAGCTTGATCCTACCTGTCTTTCTAACTATCGTCTTGTCTCCCTCCTGCCTTTTTGCCTCTAAACTCCATGAACATTTTCTCACACCTATTCTCTCCTAGACCCTCTACAATCTGGCTTTCGCACTGCTCACTCCACTGAAACAGCCCTCACTAAAATAACTAATGACCTCCATGCTGCCAAAGACAAATGTCATTACACTCTGCTCATACTACTCAACCTCTCTGTAGCATTTGATGCTGTGGACCATCCCCTACTCCTTCACATTCTCCATACTCTTGGTATTTGTAAAAAAAAGCTCTATCCTGTAATATTCACAGCATTAGCGCTATATACACATCCCTTTTTTTTTTTTTAGCTTTATAGAAGTAGAACATCCTTTCTCACAGGCTTATTATTTTATGCAATTTATGGCAGGATGATTTAATCTAAGTATGACACATGAATAAACATCAACTATCAGTCTTCATAGTTCTTTGATTTATGTTTTTAGTCTCTCATGAAAAACTGTATCAGTTGCTTTGTCATTGTACAATTTCTCATAAACCATCTAAATCACTCACTTGACATATAGCAGTACTTTGTAAAAATATTTTCCACTTATTGTTGATTTTAAAAAGATTAATCTATTTAAAGACAGTTATAAAACTTGTCTTTCATGTTTCTAGCAAGACCAGAGTTACTCGTTTTTTTACCTGCTCTCTACAAATCCCTGGGATTGTCTTCACTCGTATGGCTAGTATAATTTCACATGAAGGTAGTTAAGTCAGATAATTACGTCTGGAACAGCAGTGTGTTTGCCGAGATGCCTCCTTCATATTTGTGAATCGGACAATTCATTTTTATAAGTTCCTTAGTTTGTTCTTGGTGGTCACAATCGCACAATGGATAGTTTCTAATTTCCCATTTTTGCATCAGGTATCTGCATCTGCTATGGTTTCTGTGGATATGATTCAGGGTTGCCCATGAGCCGTGTAGAAGATCAAATCTAGGGATCTTCTGCTCTGGGTCTTTTAAGAGGTGTTTGTGATTTCTTGGGAATCCCATTTATCTTTCCAAACTGCATTAGGGTTGAAGGTGCATTGATAAAGGTAAAGCGAGTTCGTTCAGGAAGGCTTGCATCACTTCAAACTGTGATGAGGGATATTATTGGAGTCCTTGTGCATGTCAAGCAATTCATTTTCCTTGTTTCGCTTGACTTCCCTGAGGGTTGTGGCAAAATGGTGAATGGATATGGAACGAATGTGTGACAATACGGCAACCAGGGCATTGGGGTCTATTTTGATGCATTAAAGTGATCTTTTGGACATCATCAAGTCGAGTGTGGTTATTTCTGGTCCATATCAGTGCAGAGTACTTGGAGTACATCTCTCCTCTCTCTCTCCTCTCCCTCCTCTCTCTCCTGTCAGTGCCAGGATCCAACTTTAACGTGACCAGATGGGGGAGCAGGAGGAGAGAGCAGGACCCCCCTCCTTCAGCTCCAACCTCTGGTTGAGCAGGTTTAGAAGCTCTTTAATTTGCTTGCTCTCGAAGTCTCTCCCTTGATCTGAGTGCATCCGATTTGGTAACCCGTAGTGGATGAAGTACTTCTCCCACATGACTTTGACTACTGTTAGAGCTTTCTGGTCCTTGGTAGGGAACGCTTGGGTGTATCGGGTGTACTGACCTGTTACTACCAGGACATTCTCGATCCCCTGTGAGTCTGCCTCAATGCATAGGAAATTCATCCAGACTAGGTCCTTGGGACCAAAACTCTGTAAGTGACCCATTGGGGCTGTGTCTTTTGCTGTATGCACAACAGACACCTCTGGCAATGGTGTTCCACTGTTTCCCACATTTTGGGCCAGAAGAACCTATCTCTTACTAGTCCGAATGTTTTGTCCACCCCCCAGGTGTCCGTGATCGTCGTGCAAAGATCGTAAGACATCGTACTACATACTTCTGGGCAGGACGAGTTGTTTCCTATTGGGATGATTGTGATAGGGGACAACTCGATAGAGAAAGCCACGGTCCATGCGGAACTTGTACCATTCCCTCATGATGACGGCGAACATGCCAGCGGGAGCACGCTTCACTAAGGAAGGGTTGTTTTATTGGATGGCTCGACGTATGGCTATGGCCACCGGGTCTTGCATCTGATGTATCACTATTTCCTTCCACCTCATTATGGTATCCTGCATAATGGACATGCCTTCGGGTGGCAATATGCTGCTGGAACATCCCAATGAGTCCACCACTCTGAGTTCGAAGAAAGCTATCTTATCCTCCACTATCACCGCGGTTGAGAACATTGCCTGAATCCCAGGCCCAGGGATTTCTTCCCACAGGCCATCGTCTGGCATTATACTCAGTCCAGGCTTTCTTGACAGAGCATAGGCTGCAACATTAAAGGGCCCCGGCTTGTATTTTAGGGTAAACTGACAATTTGATAGGGCAGTGAACATCTAGGGTAGGAAGGGAGCGATGATTCAGGAACACCCCCAAAAAAGGAATAAACAATGATGGTGCCGTAAAATCACAAATGTGTGATGAAGTAAAGAAACTTGGCTCATATAGATTGCCTACTTACAGCAAGTAGGTGAAGAATCAGCATTTACGGGGAACAAGGTATGTAGAAACTCAGGAGGGCTCTCACTCAGGATGATGCTCATGGAAAACACAGCAAAGAGAAACCATAGTGCAGACCAGCAATCGGTTTATCACAATAAAAAAGCTTAAGAAATGTACTCACAATGTGTACAGCAAGTAGAGGCACATAAAATAGTACTGAGGCAGTTAGTCTCACGTCGGGAGAGGTGGTGATCAGGCCGTCTTCCTTCAGAGCTCCCACAGTCAGACCACATGCAATAACCCCCGTTCCAGAGGTGAAGAGACCACCGTGCCGTATATCCGTCCCTTCTCCCGTCTAACCGGAAGCTGTCCAGCCCGTAACGGATGTGACGTCAGACGCCGTCCAATGCGGTCTGACTGTGGGAGCTCTGAAGGAAGACGGCCTGATCACCAGCTCTGAAGGAAGACGGCCTGATCACCACCTCTCCTGACGTGAGACTTACTGCCTCAATACTATTTTATGTGCCTATACTTGCTGTACACATTGTGAGTACATTTCTTACGCTTTTTTATTGTGATAAACTGTTTGCTGGTCTGCACTATGGTCTCTTTTTACTGTGTTTTCCATGAGCATCATCCTGAGTGAGAGCCCTCCTGAGTTTCTACATACCTTGTTCCCCGTAAATGCTGATTCTTCACCTACTTGCTGTAAGTAGGCAATCTATATGAGCTAAGTTCTTTGCTTCATCACACATTTGTGATTTTACTGCACCATCATTGTTTATTCCTTTTTTTGGGGTGTTCCTGAATCATCGCTTCCTTCCTACCCTGGATGTTCACTGCTGCTTTAAGGGAATCTGTACAATTCTCTTTGAAGGTCGAGAATCTTTCTATCTCACCTTACACCCAGTTTTATTTGTTCACTTCATATTTATGATCTTACACTGTTGTTGTCTAGCGCCGTTCTAAATCACTTGGGTTTGTGAGACTAATTTGATAGGGCAGCCAACCACCTGTGGCCGGTGGCATCCAATTTGGCGGAGGTCAGGATGTAGGCCAACGGATTGTTGTCGGTCTGTACCTCGAAAGAGACCCTGTACAGATAATCGTGTAGCTTGTTGACTACCGCCCACTTGAGTGCTGGAAATTCCAGTTTGTGAACTGGATAGTTTTGTTCGATGTCAAAATGCGACTCTGTAACGTTGCTGACTGCAAAACGGGATATGGACCCGCTGATCAGAGGTAGGGAGTAATACACCGATCTTGGCCTGGGATCTGAGGCTTAGGATGCAGGGGTAATTGGGTCCGGTTCCGAGGTCGAGGCAGGCGGCAGGCAAAGGGTAGTCAGGTCCGGTTCCGAGTTTGAGGCTGGTGGCAGGCAAAGGGTAGTCAGGTGTAGGTCTGAGGTCGAGGCAGGTGGCAGGCATGGTGTTAGTCAGATTCAGTTCCAAGGTCAAGACAGGCAGCAGGCAAAACAAAGGCAAGGGAGAGCTCAGACAGGATAGGGTAACCAGTACTTTGCACGAGCAAAGACTAGTAGCAACTGCCTGCTATTTAAGGCCAGAGGCAGCTGCTGGCAATGAGAGTCATAGAAAGGCTGATTTCCTGTCAGGGGAGTAAGGGCAGGATGGCCGTGGTAGCTTTGGACCAGATGATATCACTTCCTGGATTTTCAGACAGATCCCTTATAGATTTACATGCGCTACTAGGCGGAGGCAGCAGGGTATTTTTGATGAAACGTCTCTCAGCCCGTTGAAGCTGGCATCTACATGCAGGATGAACGGCTGCTCCGGATCAGCAAAAGCCAGGAGCTTCTGTGAGGCTTTTCTTGAGCCCCGTGAATGCCTTCTCGCAGGCGGATGTCCATTTGTCCCCGAATGGTGTTGGTTGGGATGTGGCTTTTTGTTCAGCTCCTCTGGGTAGATCTTCAGCAGATTGTTGAGAACGTTGGCCTTGCTGGAGTACCCCTCTACGAATCTTCGGTATCTACGAATCTTCCCGCAAAACCCCAGAAAGGATCGTAGCTTCATCACATTATCTGGTCTCGACCAGTTCATTATGGCTTCAACCTTAGCAGGGTCAGTAGCCACTCCTTCTGTGGACACTATGTGGCCCACATAAGTGACTGAAATGCGGCAGAAGCGACATATGTCCAGGGACCACTTCAAACCTTCTTTTCCCAGTCGATCCAGGACCTTCAGAAGTCGTTCTTCGTGCTCTTCTAATGTTCTTCCGAACACGACGATATCATTCAGATAGACCTGACACTCCCAGGGGTTCATATCACCAATGGTCTTTTCCATTAACCTATGGAATGTTGCAGGTGCACTGCAAATGCCTTGGGGCATTCGGGTGAACTGGTAAAACCTGAGGGGGCAGGCAAACGCTGTCTTCTGGTCTTAGGGGCTCATGGGCACTTGGTAGTATCCAGACCTCAGGTCCAGCACGCTGAACCACTGACTGCCTTATAAGACGCTGGGGATCTCTTTGATCTGCGGTAGGGTATACTGGTCTGGGACCGCGCAGTGGTTCAGGGTGTAGTAGTCCACACATAGGTGAACAGATCCATTCTTCTTCTGCACTACCACAATAGGAGAGGCATAAAGGCTACAAGACTCCATTATGATACCCGCCGCCTCCATCTCCTTCAGGATGTCCCTCACGTCTTCCACGTCTCTGGGAGCTATGCGTCTGCAATGCTTCCGGAAGGGCGTGGTGTCATTCAACCGGATCGTGTGATGAGCACTCTTGCTGCAGTCCACATCCATCTCGCTGGTGGAGAACACATCTTGGCATTCCGCCAGCTTGTCGCTTAGCCGTTTCTTCCACTCTGCGGGCAAGGTTGATTCCCTGAAGTCAAACTGCAATCCTGTAGGGGCTTCTAGTACTGTAGCCGCGTTTACATGAGCCAAGGATTCTACTGGAGCGACTGGTATAGCTGACCCAGGGCTTGCCCGATATCAAATCGTATAGGATGGGATGAGATGTTCTGGATGGTCACCTTGAATCGCCAAGGCCCCAATATGGTGGGAGAGCTTGGATGTTTCCGGGGCTCAGGACATATCAAGGCTTCCATCTCCATGGGGTGGGTTTTGTTGGTATTAAGCTGTGGTATATCCAACCGCACGTGAATCACGCCATCGATGGGGTAGTCTTCGCTACTAAGACCCCACAACTTAATTTTCTCTGCTGACTGCATATGGTCATAGACTCATCCACTCACATCTGTGGGAAACTGCTGCAGCAGCTGCTCTTGAAAGAATAAGTCCAGCACGGTATGGAATTTTGTAACCCCATTCCCCTCCACCCACTGAGTCCCGTGCAAAGCCATCCTACCAGCATAGGTGCTGTATGACTCTCCGGGGACTACTATCCCCGTTCGGAACTTGCCCCTGTAAGATTCTGGGGTCAGGGCATACTGGGTTAGCAGCTTGCTTTTCACTTGACTGTAGTCATCGGCATCCACGCGTGGAATACCCATCATAGTCCGTTTGGCTTTGCCAGATAACAATGGTCGCAGTCTGATCACCCAGTGCCTCCTTGGAATTCGGAACCGGGAACACTGCGTCTCGAAGTCATTCAGGAACGCATCAAGGTCATCTGTGCCATCCACGAACTTGCTGAAGCTGTGATGATCCACCTGGGAAAGACCTTGTTCCCCGTTTTCAAGGTAGGAGTTGTGGGTTCTTCCGAGCACTGTTGTCAGGAGCTGTACCCGCTCCGCAGTGCTAACACCCGTTCCCCATTTTGCCAAAAGTGCAGTGAGCCCAGGGACGGCACGCTCGGCAGCCACAGCTGCTACCTCATCCGCAACCCCTGGCGCTAAGCCACCCACGACCGGGGGGTGACTAGTACTCCTCATGTCCGTGCAGCCCCGGAGCTGGAGGGACCTCCTGCACTATGGGGTGAATAGCGTCTGCCAACACAGCAGCTACGGGGACTTGCCCCTCTGGTAGGACCCTGCGGTCCTCATGATGCTCCAAATCCTCCTCCAGTTGTGCCTTCGACCGCCCATCTGTAGGTAAGCCATACCCCACACATTTCTCCACGACTTTCTCTCTGGTCCACGACCTGAACCTTCCTGAGTGATCGCTCCTGGTGCCTTCGGGTATGGGTGAAGGGGACAGTGAAGTCTCTCGTGCTCTTTAGAAGTGTGTGTCAGTTGCTACTTATCTGAGGAGCTCGCAAGCTACAAGTCCTCACTATATTACAGAGCCTGCAGGAAACTGCAATAGAGGTTCAATCAGTATCCCACCAGCTGCCACCAGTTTTTTAAAAGCCTGTCACGATGACACCAACTTTTATCAAAAGATTTATATTTCTGGGTACTTGATTGAACAGAACAAGTTGCAAAATAAATTATGATTTATTTCCTTAATAGACAAACACACGACATCTGCAGAATACACTGAAAACAACACTCACTGGGATAAGGGAACGAAATCAATTGTCCTTGGAACGAAAGAAAGTGTCCGTTGCTTGCAAGCGCCAGAAATGCAACCTCGGTTTTAAAAGTCCTGTGTGTAGACGGACGTTCACAGAGGTACACAATTGGAGACTTTTATAAGGTGAAATTATAATAAGGCTTTATTGTGCCTTTTCCTTTTCATCAGGAAATCATCCAAACACAGGGGGGGAACAAAGCTTCTATTCACTTGGGAGTATTTCTAGTGAAATCCTATGCAATTAATTCACATCTCCGTTAGTTAAGCATTTCTCCCAGCCCCAAACACATAGCATGAAATAAGCAGATATAAGCAGTCTTTTAAGAATGAAAGTCTTATCTGTTAGCTGCTGTAGAGTAAGCTTCTCTGCTCTCCTGGAACCGCACCCAATGCGTGCACAGAAAATCAGCATCCAGGTTTAGAAGTCTTATTTGGTGTCTTGCAATCAGCTATGCTGTGCAGAGCTCAAGACCGGTCAGCTCCAGAGATCTGTGTTCTCTTGGTCAGTCTCTCCTGGGAGACTCAAGAACACTGCTCTGTCTCCAAAGTTCAGCCCACAAGTGAGCTAAGGAGTCCCTTCCTGTCTCAACAGAAAGGCTTTTGTAAGCAATCTAAATCAGGCAGGTGGTGTTTATTAATTGACTACCAGCAGTTAACCACCACACTGCTAGATTAAAGGCACATTACTTGAACAGGGATTACTCCCCTGTTACACACATCCCCTGTTTGTGGGAAGCTCGGGCTTGCCACGGCCAAAGTATTATCTCATTCTAGATATCTCTGTGACTTGAATGAGAGTGGATGGAGGAAGAGAACCCTCAGTCCTGCTGGGATTGGAGCCCTTTCTCCAGTTTATTCGTGTCTCCTCCTGAAGGTGTTTGAGATCAGCACCCCTCAGTCGCTCGAGGAGGACTTTTTCCAAGTATAGTCTTTTTTCTACGTGCGCGGTCATGAGATTTCCCTCGCGTCGGGTGCTCGTCTTATTGTAGGCATACTGTATGGCAGCAGTTGCAGAGCGTTTAAAAACAGCCCTTTGAGTTTTCCGCTCTTGAAGCTGTCGCTCTGCCCTTTTCCCACTCAATGGGGTTGCTAGTTCAGGATCTTTGAAATTAAGTTGCAATTCCACACCCACTTCCAGAGAATGTCCCATCTTTTCAGCTTCATCAGCTAAGGATTCTTCTGGTTTTAATTCAGCACGTGTACCTTCTTTTGTTGCCTGCTGGGTGGCTGAAGGTTTTGCTAGTGCTTGTTTAGGTGGTTCAAATTTTGCAACCTTGTCTTTCAGATGAGCGGTATTCCCAGCTCTCACTGTACCCTTGTCTTCATGGGTTTTTGAGGCTGTGGGATACTGACGTTTAGTCAGGGTCAATACTTGTCCTTGTAGGACTGTAATCTCATCCGCGAGAGACCCCTGTTTTTTGAGTGCTTCTTGCAAGTCTCTTCTCAGGGAATTTATCTGCATACTTTGCTTTCTCTGAGCTTGCCTCCACATTTTTATTGCATTGTGAAGCACTATGAACTTCTTTGCTTGGGCCACAGTTACTTCTTTCAGTTTCTGGACCTTCTTGTGCTCCCTTTTGTGCCGCATCACCTGGGTTCTAAGCTTGGCTTTTAGCGTTGCTTTGGTGATGCTCAGGGTAGCCTTCAGTTTCTCATGCTGCTTTGCGGGGACATACTGGGTCATCAGACGTTCCTGAAGCACTTGAATTTCTTTAACAGCCTGCAGATTGTCATCCTGCAGAGTTCGCTGCTTCTCCTCTGCCTTCTCGAGGTGCGTACGCAGACTTTGCAGTTGGTTCTGCAGTTGGTGCTCTGCTTCAAACTTCTCACCTTCCAAAAGTCTATTTATTTCTTTAAGCTCGTGCAGCTTTTCATTTTTTTCCTTGACGTCGTTTGTCAAATTAAAATTTTCTTCTTTGAGTTTTACGTTTTTTCTTTGTAATCTTAAATGTTCTCCTTTTTCAGTCTCTGTATTCTTTAGGGCCTCTTTGCAGTCCTCCTTCCTCCTTACGCACATCTGCTTTGAGAATGACAATCTCCTGGCGTGAGACTTCCTTCTCTAGGTTGAGGGTCTGAAGCTCCTTCTGAGAGACTTTGAGATCTGTATCAAGATTACCAATAGTTTCTTTAGCAATGTCCAGCTCCTCAGTGAGACTGTGTAGTTCCTTTCTGGAAACTTCCAGGTCTGTGCGGCAGCTGTTGGTCTCATGATGTGAGGCATTCAGTGCTCTGCGGAGTGTCTGAACCTCTTTCTGAGATACGTCCACTTCTATTCGGACACTGTTGATCTCCTGTTGTGAGGCATTTAGCTCTATGCGAAGAGTGTGAACCTCTTGCTGGAAGACTGTCATCTGCTTCAGTGCTTCCTCATACTTCTGCTTTAGCGTAGCCACCATTTTATCAGATTGGCTCTGCTTTTCATCCATGGCGGAAATAGTAACATTTGCAGTATCTAGTTCAGTCTTGAGATCGTCCAATTCTGTCCCAGAATCAGAGTACATTACGAGCACCGTCATCTGTAACTCATCATTATCTGCTCTCTCAAGTTTCAATTGTTCTCGAAGTAGATCACAGACACGCCTGGCAATTTTCAGAGCGTCTTCAGGGCTGGTCAAGGGATCATCACTCACTGGTTCCGGCTCCGCTTCCCTGGGATGACTGGTTGATGGTTCCTCACTGTTGGCACCGGACAGACACTTCTTTGGGGTACACGATTTCTGCCT
Organism: Ascaphus truei; assembly: GCF_040206685.1. Taxonomy (NCBI): domain Eukaryota; kingdom Metazoa; phylum Chordata; class Amphibia; order Anura; family Ascaphidae; genus Ascaphus; species Ascaphus truei. The sequence continues at coordinate 342,515,147 of NC_134486.1, forward strand.
TGGGCCCTCTGGATATTCGGTTATCCGCGGGATGAATTCTCCATTTTCTCTAGGCTGCAGGGCAACTCGGTCCCCCTTTACCTCCATAGGATCGGCGGACGTGTCTGTTCCTTCCACAGTATGTGAAGAACCGCTTTTCTTTTTCCACCTTTTTGATTTGGATGACACCGTCCCTTCAGGGATATTGGGGTCTCCATCTTCATTTCAAATTTTAGCAGCGTCACTGGATCCACCCGGCTTTTCTTGCAATTGTAATAGCTGACGGAAATATTCGGTGATCCACTGCTCCCGCTCTGTCTCCTGCTGATCATATTCGTCATCAAAGGGAGCAGTCTTTTCTGTTCGTGCCGAGTTCAGGCACCCCCACCATTCTTGGGGTGTTTTGTGGGTGTGACTCAGTTCGGGTTCCCCGTAAGAGAGGTCTTCCTCTTTATTGGATTGGAAGGGCCACTCTTCTGTGGGGTAGGGTTCATTACAGGAACGCTGCATCTTGTCCTCCATTTTTAGGCTATCAGGTGTAATTTTCTTCCTGACCTCAGGAGGCGCTATTGCAGCTGTTGCCACTGTATTTGCTAGAACCCCCAATTGTGGTAATCCTACAGATGGGCATATTTTGCTTGTAGAGGTCGTAGCTCTCACAGGCATCTCTGTAGACTTTTCTTTCTTGGGTATTTTTTTTTTCAATATCAGCAGTACTGTGCATGCATTTTCTCTTATCAGGTATACAAGATATGCAGTTGCTAGGTAAAAAAGTTTATTTGCTTTACACCATTTATTTGCTAGGTTTAATCTCTCATTAGGTATGCTGAATGTGTGGTTGCTAGGTAAAAACTTCTGTTTGCTTTACACCATTTACTTGCTAGGTAAATTCCTCCGCTTCAGCAACAGAATTTGGTTTTCTTCCTGAGTTCAGTAATTTTCAGTCTCATCTTTGGGTATTATGGCATTCACACTTCACACTTTTGGGTGTCTGTTTTGCTCCCAAGATATATATATAGGCAGACTTTTTTACTTGCAGAAAAAAAAACATTCTTTGCAGTGGACTATTTCTTTCATTCCCGGCAGGGTGACTCAACACTCAGCAATTGGCTTTGAAATACCTTTTACACAGATCAGAAATCCCTTTTTCCCCTATAGGGCAATTTTACACTCAGCATTTGTTTGCTAAAAATTCCCCTGCTTCAGCACAGTCTTGTATCAATTTTCATACTTTTCTGCATATACTCCATTCACAGCTGGTAGCCCTATGCGGTGTGGCAACCTTTATTTGCAAAATCAGTACCACTCGTGGGTCACCATCTGTATTCACTGCTTCAGCAAAACTTTTGAAAACAACAAACACCTATTCCTTTTAAGGGCTGACTCACTTCTTGAACCCTGACTATGGCTGGAAGGCAAAACCCGTATTTCAATGACCATATTACACTTTGTGATAGGCAAATAAGGATTAGCTGTTTCAGCAGTCTCTCTCCTCTTGGGATTGGGGCAAAGAGCCCATCTGTGGTTTTGTAAGTTTCAATGCAGTGTAAGTTTCAGTGGTGTGTCCCTTTAACTCTGATCTCTGCTGCATGCGATTTTTGTATTTTTTTTCTAAGTTGCTCAGACTGTTTGTATTCAAAAAGCATAACAAAAAAAATTTCACATAAAAATCTCAGGTCCTTTTTAACTACAAAGACACCTCTCATCTCACTTCGGACACCATATGTAGACGGACGTTCACAGAGGTACACAATTGGAGACTTTTATAAGGTGAAATTATAATAAGGCTTTATTGTTCCTTTTCCTTTTCATCAGGAAATCATCCAAACACAGGGGGGGGGGGGGGGCAGAACCAAGCTTCTATTCACTTGGGAGTATTTCTAGTGAAATCCTATGCAATTAATTCACATCTCCTTTAGTTAAGCATTTCTCCCAGCCCCAAACACATAGCATGAAATAAGCAGATATAAGCAGTCTTTTAAGAATGAAAATCTTATCTGTTAGCTGCTGTAGAGTAAGCTTCTCTGCTCTCCTGAAACCGCACCCATGCGTGCACAGAAAATCAGCATCCAGGTTTAGAAGTCTTATTTGGTGTCTTGCAATCAGCTATGCTGTGCAGAGCTCAAGACCGGTCAGCTCCAGAGATCTGTGTTCTCTTGGTCAGTCTCTCCTGAGTGACTCAAGAACACTGCTCTGTCTCCAAAGTTCAGCCCACAAGTGAGCTAAGGAGTCCCTTCCTGTCTCAACAGAAAGGCTTTTGTTAGCAATCTAAATCAGGCAGGTGGTGTTTATTAATTGACTACCAGCAACTAACCACCACACTGCTAGATTAAAGGCACATTAGTTGAACAGGGATTACTCCCCTGTTACACTGTGGTTATGTTGTTATTAACCCCTTCACTCCTGGACTGGTTGCTGCTGGGCTGGAACAAAGTCTTGCATCTTTACCTCATTGATTAAATTTCAGGAATCACACTGGGGATACCTGGGGAGCCACAGTTATAGACTGCCCAAAGCTATCTTTAACATGTGGATCCAATTCCCTTGTGGGAACAAAAAAAACCACGAATAGCCAAGTTACCCACAGTTCATTAGACCGGTCAAAAGGGCTGTCCGGTGGGCAGGGTGCATGGGTCAGGTTGACGCCCATGCCACTTAGCATACCTGGGCTACACAAATAACTTGGTGCCGCTCTATCTGATTTTTGACCAATAAATGTCAATAGACTGGCACCTGTGATACCTCAGAATGCCGGCCATGTATAACTTATGGGTATCTGGGTCTTTTCATAACTGACATCCTTTTAGACTGGGAGACGCTAAATCTGAGCCTTTTGAGGCTCGGTCATAAAAATACCTAGAGCCCATTGAGACTCCTTTGAGGCTCGGTCATAAAAATACCTACAGCCCATTGAAATGCCGGTTTCTATACTGCCATCATGTGTCGGTTAGAGGGTATGGCAAGCAATGCATTTTGTCTTTTAACATGGCAGCCAGGGAATGGCTTGTAAATGGGGGACAAAAACGTCTGGGACAGGGCATCCACAGTAATGCATAGCAAATCAGGTATTAACCCCTTCCTCCCCGTCACAGGGAACTGACCCTGGACCAGTGGCATTCTCTCTGGGACTAACAGACGGATGGATGGGTTCATCCCCGAAGGCACCTCGGGTGCTGGTACGGGATTAACAACCTCCATATTTTTCGGAAGGTCAGGGTATATGAGGTGACATCCACCGGCCGGTGCTCCAGGGAGCGGTAAAGCTGGTGGAGCATCTTCCTCCTGCAAGTCACCACCGCAGCTAAATAGGACTAGGCTCCATTGGAAGGTGGGGTCCCGGGCAATGTCTATGATGTGGGCTTCCGTGAACCCCAGGAGCTGCCCCACTGTTAAACAAACATCGTCTAAGGAGGCAGATATAGGAAGCTGGCCGACAGCGACCACGTGCCAGGGAGGCATTCCACGGCCCACTCGTGGACCCTCTCAAGGGATGGTAGGGTCATGCTACCTTCTTATTCTGATGTCCTTAGATTTAGATCGGGCACCCCAGGTCTGAATCTCAGCAGCGCCTCCAAATGTAGCCCCCTTTCCCTCTGCCTATGGGAACTACGCAGGCGACTACGTGTGCTGCTATACCTGTTGCTCACAGGAGGCCTAAGCCTCCGCCACTGGAAGCCTGGGATGAGCTAACTGTCTCTGTTCGGTGCAGCGCTTCCACCTATGAGGGATCCCAGCAGGGCGGGATGGTCCCACATAGGACTCAATAACCACTTAGTAATAATACACATATAATGCCTTCCTCTGGATCAATAAGTAAGTATAGATATAGGATCAAGTATCTGTTGTCTAAATTTAGCATAGGTTGAACGTGATGGATCTGCGTCTTTTTTCAACCACATCTACTATGCAACTATGTAACTATGTAATGTATATAACGGATCTATACTGTACACACACAATCAGGCCCGCCAAAAGGGGGGGACAAAGGGCACTGGTGTCCCGGGCCCTGTGTGTCAGCCAGAAGTCAGCAGCTGGGTAAGCTTCCGGCGCGCCAGCTTGAGAGGGAGGCCATGCGCATGCGGAAGCAGCCTCATGGAACAGGTGCCTGCCGCCGGGCCCCGCAGCATCGCACCCTCCCCCCCGCAGCAACGTCACCCCCCCTCCGCAGCACCGTCACCCCCCCGCAGCACCGTCCCCCCCCCCCCCCCGTGGCCGCCCCCCCCCGGAGTGCTGCCGGGCCCCCGCAGTGCTGCCAGGCTGCTCCCGCCCCCACAGCACTGTCACCACTGTCATTTGTTATATGTATTGGGGGGTTGGTGTATTTTTTTTATATGTATTGGGGGGTTGGGGTATTTTTTATATGTATTGGGGGGTTGGGGTATTTTATATATGTATTGGGGGGTTGGGGTATTTTATATATGTATTGGGGAGGTTGGGGTATTTTATATATGTATTGGGGAGGTTGGGGTATTTTATATATGTATTTGGGGGGGTTGTGGTATTTTATATATGTATGGGGGGTTTGGGGTATTTTTTATACGTATTGGGGGGGTTGGGTACTTTTTATATGTATTGGGGGTGTCGAGTACTTTTTATATGTATTGGGAGGGTCTCGCATATTTTAGCATTATGTCCATTTTTTTTGGACAAGCCACCTGGCAACCCTAGCCGCCGTTCCCCCCCCCCCCCCCGCCCCGCCATGCTGCAGCCCCTGGTGCCCCCCCAGTAGCAGCCATCGGCGCCCCCCCCAGTAGCAGCCACCGGCACCCCCCCCCCCCAGTAGCAGCCACCGGCGCCCCCGCTCCCCAGTAGCAGCCACCAGCGCCCCCCCCCCCCCCAGTAGCAGCCACCGGCCGCCCATCCACAAGGTAAGTCTGATTTTTGACAGGAAAATATTTTTCAGCGCATGGGATCAATTTAAGGAGAGAACTTAATGTCTCAGAGGCCAAGGGATTCCAAATTAGATCTCACTCTAGATGTGTGTGGTACAAACAGTAATTTAATAAAATAAAACAAAACCTTGATAAAACAACTGGAGAGGAGGAGATTATATCAAAAAAAAATCTCAACGTGAAACCCACTGGATCTATACACTAAAGACATTAACTCCATTGGGACACAATATTGAGATAGATTTGAATTCCTTCCTATAAATACACCACAATGCACAATTATCTTGGGAATTAAATACACATTATGCATCCTTTTAATATGGTTTTCTTTTTCTCCTTTTTTCTCCTTTCCTGTTCTGTTCCTTCAAGAAACATCAATGTAAATTACGACATGAATTCATGATTCTAAAAACCTTTTCATGTGTAAAGTATGAGGAATGAACCCTGTATTGTCCGATGCTCCACAAAGTGCATGTGACTGATGGTGGAAAAGGCAAAGCAACCCTTGATAGGTATAGCTATGAAATGTAATGGCAATCCTGCTGCAAATAATGGCATGAATCGATGAAAGTGATAAAACGAAAGAACATATAACAGACTTAAAACCAGGGTGGGGGGCTATGCGCAGGAAATAGATAGAGGCAGGACGAGGATTACCCTTAGATACCGCTCTCCTGTACTCACGGAACACCAGAGCCTGCTGCCCTGCCCGACCCGGTGTCTTCACTGTTCACTCCGTTGGTTTGCCGGTCCCGGATCCGCGACGCTGGTGCTCGTGCGCTGCTGTATGACGTCACAGCCGGAAACAGGAAATTCCTTCCGGGATGGATCCAGACGTGTCCTGTACTCCAACGTCCTCTTGCGGCTCCACAGGGCGGCCCCAAGCGGATATACTGGGATGCGGTCACGGTTTTCCAATGCAGGAGAAATAGCCTGCGTGCTCCAGCCGATATTGTAACAAAAATGTATCAAAAATGTATCAAAAAAAGTGCCCCGCCTTCCACTTTTTTTTGATACATTTTTGTAAAAACCTTTTCACCCTATCTGAAATAACCTCTATTTTTAAATTAAAATTCTAAAATGAGTTCTACATACATAATAGTATATATAACTTGTTTTTTGTTTTGGTTTCCTTTAAACAAACCTCAACAAACCCCAATCTATAAAAAGAAAACCTTTTTGAAACTCCTCTTAGGGGGTTAACAACACCTTTATTATAAATCTTTTTGATTACATTGCAGTTTATAGCCACCATGCTTATTTTGGATAAAGTATAATGTATGATGTGTGTGCACTGTGTTTACCAATCAGGCTAATTAATCATCTTTAGCCTGCTGAAACATGGGCGGGTACAGGAACTGGCACCTATAAAGAGGAGTCATTTAGACATAGAGAAACACAACCCCTGACGAAGCCCTTGACGGAGAAGCGCATAGGGTTAACTATACAAACACTTGAAACCTTCAACCAGCCAAAGAAGTGGTATATCTGTGAGAAAGAGAATACTTTTATTCAAAAAAAAAAATTTTTTGTTGGCGCCAACACTCCTAATATTGTGGACATCACACGATCGACGGGGGATAGCTTGAGTAAGAGATGTGAGGTGGAGTGTGCAGAAGTAAGACGCAAGAACGCTGAGACACGAAGCCAGCTGCGCCTTTTGGAGGCGCATCACGTGACCGTTAATACACTTGCGGACGGAGTACTGCACTGGACGGCAGCAGAGGAGGAAGTGGAGCAGCTGGTGGGTCGCAGTACCCCAAGGACATGTGCAGCAAACCACTCGTTTAAGCCGGAGGCAACAAGGAGCAGAGAGGAACTGCTCCCACCTGTAGTATCCCACAGATACTCAGTACAGGTAATTGCAGCCTGCACCGGGTGAGTGGAGCCAAAATATCTCTCTGCTGAGAGATCAAATACAACTGTGGAAAGTTCTGTGTGAAGAGCCAGCAACACTCCAGGTGAAGGGTTAACACCTGCACATGCTTAACCTATGTATGCACAGTAGCCTATTCTTTCACTCTGTGAGAGCTGCAAACAGTGTACAAGATATCTCTTTAAGGGATCTGTGTTTCCACTGCTCTCCTCCCTCTTCCCTCTTACCCAGCCATATATACTAAAAGTACAGAAATATAAAGATTGACTATCCTTACCACCACTTACACCAACTTATCACTTATTTTTATAGCATGCTCTAAACGAAGAAGCTCAGTAGTACTACTTTTTTCACCAACAAATTTGACTGCTATATACCATCAGTTAGACTTCATTGGTTTCATTGACAAAATATGTTCATATGATTTTTCCTTGGAGGCAAATATTTAGTGATCATCTGCATTGGGTTCTGTCTGCAACACCTAGGGGGTTTACAAAGAGGATTTAATAGTCTTCATTGTTCCCCCTGGAAGGAAGTACAGGCTCACCACAGACATCACTAATATTGCAGACATTTTAAATGGTTATATATATATGCATGCAAATGTATATACGTAAGGGGTGCTTTTCAGAGTAACAAGCGCCTGTTCTTTTAGAAGCTTAGTATAAGATGAATGTTTTATTTTTAATTTAATATCTATTTTTGTGTTGGTGTAATTTTTTGCACCCAGCTGGGATAATTGTTTTATCAAGGTTTTATTTTATTAAATTACTGTTTGTACCACACACATCTAGAGTGAGATCTCATTTGGAATCCCTTGGCCTCTGAGACATTAAGGGCCTCATGCAGAGAGCAGCGCTAACAGGGAAAGCGGCATGTATTGGCGAAATCTGCCTTTAGAAAGGCAGATAATGGCGAGTTTTAAAAAAAGCGCCATTTTTTTTTTCTCTGAAACTCGCCGCGCGGCTGGAGAGAACAGAAATCTCTCCAGTCTTGAAAACGGCCGTATGCAGAGAGCAACGAACGCCATCTAGTGGCTGTTCGCGGCAAAAAAAATTCCAACATTTTCCTTCGCCACCAAGCAGCTGGCGCTCTGCGGCCGGTGGGAGAGAAAAAAAAAAAACCCCGATTTTTTTTTTTTTTTTTTTTTTTTTTTTTTTTTTTTTTTTTTTTTTCCCCCACTAGTTTCAACAGCGCTCATATCGCTGGTTGAAACTCTCCATATGCAGAAAGGATTCTAAATGCAGTTTTATGCCCTTTCTGCATATGGAGAAAAAAACTCTCCATTACAGTTACTTTTTATTCCCCTCTCCAATTTCAAATAGCGCTGCTCTCTGCATGACGCCCTAAGTTCTCTCCTTAAATTGATCCCATGCACTGAAATATATTTTCCTGTCATCTATTCTTTATATACGTATGGGAATTGAAGACTCCCTTCCAATATACCTCAGCAGCAGGCGTCTAGACACACTATGTGTAGTCAGACCTCTGGCAATACTTCTCCTGTGTCCCACTACTTGTGGGAATGCTCCAATATTTCAAACTTTTGGGACAAAGTGCTGGATTATATACTTTGACCAAAGCCAAGAAACTGAGGTGGTAAGTATATATTTTATATAAGCTCCCTTCTAGCTGTGCTGCCCCTGTACACTTGAAGAAGAAACCTATAAGGTTTTGAAATGCACATTGAGGCGTTTGTTCAAAAGTCTTGGTATTTACTAAAGTCCGATATGTGATAGGGGCCGAGGAGGGAAAAGAATAAAAAATCTAATGGCTGTTATCCTTAGAGAAGATCCTATTACAGAAGGACCTATTACAAAGAAACAACAAATGGAACTGTGAGTTAGGGGGGGAAGAGGTACAGAGGGAAATACACATCTATCATGCAATGCAGATAGGACTGACTCATCGATTTAAATATTGTTGTCACTGTGAACTGGTATTTTGTGGTCTTGGTGAAATGTAATATGTTTTGTTGATAAAAACATAATAAAAATGTGTTGATAAAACGTAATAAAAATGTTCAACGATAAAAAAAAAATCTGGCCTTAATTGAATACAAAAAAAGGATAATAATGTGTCAAATCAGACCTAATAGCCTGACCGGTTTCAACGTGATGAATGCCATTCTCAAGGGATTAACTCGATTCTCTACTGTGTGTGTGTGTGTGTGTGTGTGTGTGTGTGTGTGTGTATATATATATATATATATATATATATATATATATATATATATATAATGTGTAGCCAGGTCCCATTTGCCATGCTGACCCCCTCCATCCGCTGCGCAGGGCCGCCGAGGACGAGGGAGTGGGGTGTACTGGTGCGCGAACTGCGCGTTGCCTGGAGTTGCGGCCGGTTGCCGGGGACGCGATCAGGCCGTTGTGAAGGCCGCGGTCGCGTTGCTGCGGTCCCGGCGGTTCACGGAGCAGGGCGCCGCCATTGTTAGATGCGGTGCGCATGCGCAGGGACTAGGAGCGCCGGGAGGACTCCAGGGAGTTCGCGCATGCGCAGTGAAGAGCCAGAAAAGCCAGCGAAGCCCTAGCCAATGAAAGGAGGGCTCTGTAAGGGGACTTCAAGTCCCATGAGCCTCTGAGCAGCCCCATGACGCCAGGGAGCCAATAAAGCTGCAGGAGCTCTGATTGTAACAAAGTGATACAATTCGCGGGCTTGGAGCACACTAGGCAGTTGGTGACAGGAGCAGCTAGGGGAAGGAGGTAGGGTGCAGGAGTCAGTGACTCCCTGCACTAGGCCAGTACTCCCCTAGGCCCCAGATAACCCTGAGTCATCCTAGCTGAGTGTTGTAGGGACAAGCCCTAGGTTAGGGACTCTGCCCCATTATCTAGTTATTAGTAGTGAACAAAGAATATTGATCGGTTGCTGAAAGAGAGCTGGACTATATTCACGGAGGCCAAGCAAGCAGTGACTGCGGCCTGCGGGCAGCAGACAGATCCTCGCCAAGGCACAGACGGTGTGGAGCTGCGGTGATATTATCCACGCCGGAATTCACCCCACGCGTAGGAGGATATCACGACGATCCAACCCCAGTGGTATAGCGGCACCCGTGGCTGGAGCCCGGGCAGGTAACCCACTACCTCACGTGCACCAACAAGGCCTATCCCCAGACATAGTGGCTGCGCAGTCACAGACACACACTTGTATATGACTTGGGAGTGCGAGACATTGGGCTGGGTTCACCGGACACGGGGTGAGATCATTCTGTGGGGGTGTTAGCGTCCGCTGTGACGCATAAGGTGTTAGCGTCCGCCGTGACGCATAAGGTGTTAGCGTCCGCCGTGACGCATAAGTGTTAGCGTCCGCCGTGACGCATAGATTGTGGGTGCCCGCCATGGTGCAAGTTAGCGTAAGCGTCCTGTGCGACGCAGCAAGTGTCTCCTCTAGAGAGGGACACAGGTTATTAAGGTATTGATGTGATATGGATGCTTGCTTGTTAGTAAAAAGGTTATGGTTAATATACATGCTGTGTATGGTATTATTGATTGTCCTGCGAGGAACCACTCCCCCTCTGGTGGGAGCCATCGCAGGTGGAGGCGCTGTACCGAGTAAGTGGTTACCCATAGTGTTAAATTGCCCCAGGTTCCCCGTGGCGGAAGCTCAGCCCTCCTGTGAGCCAACAGGTAACGCACCACACCCGAGTAACACTGTATGTTTCCCCGCACCCACAGTATAATCTGCGATTGGGTGCGGGGGGGGGGAAACCCGTTACATATATATATATATATATATATATATATATATATATATATATATATATATATATATATGCGCCAAATCCTAGTGCATTACTGTGCAAAAAATGAATTTAATTCCCAAAAAAGGCTCATAAAATGAACTCACAAACATAGAAACTGAAGAAGTCAGTTTAACTGATGAAACGCGTAGGGCCAGGTGTGCAGTGGATCTTCCAACGCCTTCTTACGAACCTGCTCGTTAACCCAAGCTGTTTGGTATCTACATCTACCGTGTGACGTCATCCGCTGTCCCGCCGCATCCATCGTCCCCGGAGGGAACCAAAGATCAACTGTTGGTGTGTGTCCGGGGAGAGGAGTTTGCGGTGAGCCTGATATTGTGAGTTACTGCTGGCGGTGAACAACGAGGGCAGTATTGGACACAGTGGAGTCACGGAGAAATAGAGAGAAAAACGGCGGTTGCTGATCCTCTGGAGCATGAGTATTATCTCATAATATGCTTTTATATATTCTATGTTTGTGAGTTCATTTTATGAGCCTTTTTTGGGAATTAAATTCATTTTTTGCACAGTAATGCACTAGGATTTGGCGCTTTTTTTCTTCTTTATTTCTATGCAGGTGGAGAGGGAGGTCGTTGTACCCTCGTTAAGAAGCTGCCTGTTTCCTGATAGTGCTTTGTTATATTCCCCTGTATTGGACATTTTTTTGGACGCCAAAGGACCATTTGTATTGTGCATTTATAGGAGGTTCCACAGCACAGCATATGTATTGATCCATTTACTATCAATTGGACATCATTAATCATGCAGTTACATTTCACGTTTTATTTAAATATTTTTATTTAAATATTTTTATTACGTCATTTTATTTATTACATATACATTTTTATTTGATTTTTTTTATCATATATATTTTTCTTATATTCTCTGGCACATTTACACAAGCGCAGATCTTTATTGTGTATATATATATGTATGTATGTATGTATGTATGTATGTATGTAGCCCTGTCTCCAGCGGCTCCTAGCGACCCCCCTCCTTTGGAGCAGCGTGGTCGCGGGTGCCGCCGGAGCCAGCGACGGACCCGACGGCTGCTTCCAAAGGTGGGGGCCGGAGCAGGGAGCAGCGCGCTACTTCGGAGATGCGGCCGGTTGCCGGGGACGCGATCGGGCCGTTGCTAGGGCCGCGGCCGCGTCGCGAGGGTCCCGGCGGCTCGGGGTGAGGGAAGCCGTCATTGCGGGTTGCGTTGCGCATGCGCAGGGGCTAGGAGCGCCGGGAGGCCCACAGATAGCTCGCGCATGCGCAGATAGGAGCCCGCGAAACCCTAGCCTACCAGGGAAGGCTCTGAGCAGGGACTACGAGTCCCATGAGCCTCTGCACACCCCACGTGATGCCAGGGAGCCAATAGGGCCTAGGATCTCCCTGCACAGAGAGAGGAAAGGATACATTTCTGGCGCTGAGCCCACGCTAGTTAGTTGGAGCTTGGAGCAGGAAGGGGAAGGAAGGGTGTAGGGAGCGAGTGAAGCTCCTGCACAAGTAAGGTCCCCCATATCCCAGGTAGGCCCCAACTCCCCACCAGGTTAGTGGGTAAGTGAGCAGGGACGGCCCCTAGGTTAGGGACTCTGCCCTTAGGTTCGTGGTGTGCATTCTTGTCCGGTCACAGCGGTCAGTGCTGTGAGGGCGGACAAGAGAGCATCGTGAGAGTACAGTGTGTCTGCTGCCGAGGTTAGGTAGGAGTGAGTCAGAGGGGATCCGGGTGGGTACGGGAGAGGTAGTGTGGGTGCAGGGGGTCAGGGACCCACCTGTATAGGATAGGCGACCCCGTAGGCCCCTAGGAGTTTTCCCCTAAAGCCATTCAAGGTTGCTGTGCTGTAGGGATGGCCTATAGTACAGCGAGTGTCACCGTAGTTCATAAGAGTCAGTTAGGGATTCGGCGGACGCTGCGCATCCATGCAGCGAGTTGGGCGTAGGTCTTTATTGCGGCTGCCACAGTCATCCGGGTGGGATCGTCCTGGATGGTGGTTCCGGTGTTTTCGGTCGCCGGATCCTTTGTGAAGCCAGTTGCAGATCCGAGCACGGGAGTGCTCGGCAGGTACTCTAAATCTACAAGTGCACCAACGGGCCCCTTTAGTTTCATTAGTGACTGCGGAGTCACACATATCCTCTCTCGGTAGGAGTGCGGGACATTGTGTGGGGATTGTTGGACACGGGGTGGGATCACCTGGTGTTGGGGGAAGCGTCCTGCGTGACGCCGTAGTCAGTGTCTCCTCTAGAGAGGGACACCCATTATTCTGTTGATGGTATAAGTGTCTTATGTTCTCAATTAAAGGTATTAGTTATTATACTTACGGTGTGCTATTTATTTGTATGTGTCTTGTGAGGAACAATTCCCGCTCTGCCGGGAACCATCGCAGGTGGAGGCGCTGCACCGAGTACAGGGTTACTCCTAATATAATTGCCCCAGGTTCCCCATGGCGGAAGCTCAGCCCTCCTGTGAGCCTAACAGGTAAAGCACCACACCTGGTAACACTAAGTTCCCCGCACCCACACTATATCTGCAATTGGGTGGGGTGGAATACCCGTTACACATATATATATATATACACACATATATATATATATATATATATATATATATATTAGCATGTTCTTGTATAGCTCTGCTAGTTTTACGAAGCGCTTTACAGAGACATTTTTGCAGGCACAGGTCCTATGGAGCTTACAATCTATGTTTTTGGTGCCTGAGGCACAGGGACATAAAGTGACTTGCCCAAGGTCACATCGAACCGACACCAGAAATTGAACCAGGCTCCCCTGCTCCAAACTCTGTGCCAGTCAGTGTCTTTACTCACTGAGCCATTATATATATATATACATATATATATATATATATATATATATTGTGACAGAAACCAGGGGTTGGTAATAAACTCCATATACAGGGCTCCCAGGATACTGAACAGTTTCTGTCCTGTCTAAGCTGAACAGGGCAGCCTCGTGGTACAGGCACTCCATTCCACAGTTTGTCTGCTGCCTGTTTTCTGTCACCTGTCATGCTGATTAGAGTTCAGGTATATAAGACCTGTTTCCTGTTTCCTCTGGGCCCCGCCCAAGAGCCTGGAAGGCTGCTGAACTGCAGAGGGGTGAGAAAGCCTCTTTCCCAAATCGCTTCATTCATTCTGTTAGTTTGTCTAAAGACTGCAAAGGTACTTATTTTGTTGGTGGAAGTGGACAAGCCACTTCCAACTCTGAGTCAGGGACATCTAAGTTTAAGTTATCGCTCAGACGAGCAGCTTTTTGTTTGGCTTTGTTTTCTGTTTAAACTGTGGCAGTCTCAGTGCCTGGGACTGAATAAACCAGGCATAGCCTGTTTAAAGGAACAGTACGTGACGTCTCATCATTTAACCTACCCTAAAAGACCGTGTTCTAACAGTCCCGGACAGACGGCGGAGCCCCGGAGTAAGCCGTTTGTCACATATGGTGGAGAATGCGGGCAGAACACTAAAAGGTCTGGGGGTTAAAGAACTTTAAAGAAAAAAAAAAAAAAGGTTTTTTTTCTCTCTCTCCAAACAAGATGGAAGACGTGGTGAGTGCGCTGGTACGCAATGTCGCTGTCCAGAAAGACGCGAATGAAGCCCAGCAACAGGCGAGTGAAACCCAGCGACAGCTGTTAATAGCCCAGCAAGAGACTAATGCAAACCAGCAAGAGACAAACCGCCTGCTGAGAGAGGAGCAAAAGCGGTTCGCTCAGGGCTTACAGCAGGAACTCGAGATCCTGAGGGGGACTATCAGTAACCTTCCACTGGCAGAGGCAGCCCCAGTTCCGAAAATTACCAGGGCAAGCCACTACCTTCAGAAGATGGGACCCTCGGATGATGTGGAAGCCTATCTTCTCACGTTTGAACGCACGGCACAGAGAGAGGGATGGCCAGAAGCTGAGTGGGCTGGTCTAATCGCACCCTTCCTAAGCGGCGAACCCCAGAAGGCTTACTTTGATCTAGAGCCAGCCGAAGCTAACGTCTATGCAAAATTGAAGTTCGAGATCCTCGCCCGCCTCGGCGTAACCACGGCTGTTCGTGCCCAAAGGTTTCACGCATGGTCCTTCACGATGGATAAAGCCACCCGAAGCCAGATGTATGACCTCATCCACCTCGCCCGGAAGTGGCTACAACCCGAGATCAACTCAGCAAGCCACATCGTGGAACGGTTGGTCATGGACCAGTTCTTGAGGAAACTTCCCTCTGCCTTACGCCGTTGGGTCAGTCGGAGTGACCCCCACAATGCGGATGAGCTTGTGGCCCTTGTAGAAAGGTACAGTGCAGCAGAAGAGCACCCGCAACCCACAGTCGTGGAGCAACCCCACTATCCGAGGTTCCAGGACTCTTCCAGAGACGGTAAAAGGGTACCGGGGTTAAGGGGCGCTGAAGAGCGGCGACCACCTTCACGCCGCTCCAGCAACAGTGGTTCGCACACTAAGGGCAATAGCCAACATGGGGAGCCGGGAAAAGGCTCTAAGTGGGACACAGACTATGTACCTAAATGTGTAAATTGTCATGAGAGGGGCCACACAGCAAAAATCTGCCCACTAAATGATGAGCCCATGCAATGCAACAGCGTGGAACCTTATTCGCTGTTGTCCCAATGTATGGGCCCTAGCCCAGAGGACCCCTTGAATAACCATCTGTGGGCATTTGTAAAGGTTAATGGTAAGAGGGTTCGGGCACTTCTTGACTCTGGGAGTATGGTCACACTAGTGTCCGAATACCTATTGCCCATTAAGAAGAAACAGGTAAACAGTTCACAAAGAGTGGCAATTTGTTGTATACATGGGGATAATCAT
Organism: Ascaphus truei; assembly: GCF_040206685.1. NCBI lineage: Eukaryota > Metazoa > Chordata > Amphibia > Anura > Ascaphidae > Ascaphus > Ascaphus truei. The sequence continues at coordinate 342,530,443 of NC_134486.1, forward strand.
GAATATTCCACTGTTGATGTTTTTTTTGAAACAGAATTTGGTTCTTTAGATTTCAAGGTGGGTGTTGTACCCAAACTGGCACATGATGTGTTAATAGGGACCGACTTTCCCCATTTTCTAAAAATGTGGTCCCCAGCTCAGAATAGCGCCCAGAGTTCAATAGCAGACCATAACGAAGTGTTAGAAGAAACAAATCCTTTCCCTTTTTCAGAAATGGAGGTTGACGAGGGCCCAAATAAGAAGGGGGAAAAGGAGGAGTGCTGTGAAATTCCCTTCCCCATCACTACTTTGGTAGGGAATACCCCAAATCAAGATGTTGATCAGGCACTTACCACCCCAGTACAGGATAAGACCCTCGCTGACCTAGAGGTCAGTCCTGGGAGTTTTAAGAAGGCCCAGTGGGAGGACCCCACATTAGCGGTAGCAAGGGGAAATATACGGGACCAGAATAGTACTCATGGCCAACCAGATAGGTCACTTGCTTACCCCTACTTCGAGGTAGAGAACGACCTAGTATATCGGGTTGATAAAAGAAAATCAGTTACAACTAAACAATTGTTGGTACCACGGACATTCCGTAACGTAGTATTACACCTCGCACATAGTCATCCATTGGGGGGACACCTAGGGGTGGAAAAGACAAAAGAAAAGGTTCTCCGAAGCTTTTATTGGCCTGGGGTTCTGGCAGAAATTACAAACTATTGTTCCTCATGCCCAGAATGTCAGATCACCGCCCCGTTCAAAGCATACCGCAGCCCATTGGTACCCCTTCCCATAATAGAGGTACCATTTGACCGGATTGCTATGGATCTAGTAGGACCCCTAATAAAGTCTGCTAGGGGACATCAGCATATATTGGTAATATTAGATTATGCTACCCGATATCCGGAGGCAGTTCCCCTACGTAGCACCTCTGCTAAAAACATAGCAAAAGAGTTAGTACTTCTGTTTTCCCGGGTCGGAATTCCTAAAGAGATCTTATCTGACCAGGGAACACCATTTATGTCCCAAGTAACAAAAGAGCTATGTAAACTCCTAAAAATCAAGCATCTCAGAACCTCAGTCTATCATCCACAAACAGATGGTTTAGTGGAAAGGTTCAATAAAACCTTAAAGAGCATGTTACGCCGGGCGGTCGATAAGGATGGGAAAAACTGGGACTGTTTGTTACCATACCTGTTATTTGCCATTAGGGAAGTTCCCCAGTCATCCACAGGCTTCTCCCCGTTTGAACTATTGTATGGCCGACATCCAAGGGGCTTACTGGATATAGCCAAAGAAACTTGGGAACACGAGGTTACCCCTTACAGAAGTGTAATAGAGCATGTTGCCCAAATGCAGGACCGCATTGCTGCAGTCCTACCCATAGTGAGGGAACACATGGAGAAAGCTCAAGAAGCACAAAGGAATACGTATAATAAGGGTGCTAGGGTCAGAATTTTTTTTCCAGGTGATAGGGTACTAGTTCTGGTTCCCACCGTGGAGAGTAAATTCCTTGCTAAATGGCATGGGCCATATGAGGTCTTGGAAAGAGTGGGAGAAGTAAATTATAGGGTAAGGCAGCCAGGTAGGAGGAAACCTGAGCAAATTTACCATATAAACCTACTCAAGCCCTGGAAAGATAGAGAGGTCTTGTTAACCCTAGTACCCCCAGGTCCGTCAGAGAATCAAGAAACTGACCCAGAGGTTAGCATAGCTGAAACACTGTCCGTGCATCAGAAACGAGAGGTCCAGAGTTTAGTGAGAAGGAACAAAGAAATCTTCTCTACACAGCCAGGTAAAACTAACGTAATTAAACATGACATAGTCTCTGAACCGGGGGTCCGAGTTAACCTTAAACCGTACCGAATCCCAGAGGCCAAGAGAGAGGCTATAAGTTTAGAGGTTAAAAAAATGCTAAAACTAGGCGTAATTGAGGAATCCCAAAGTGGGTGGAACAGCCCTATAGTTTTAGTTCCAAAGCCAGACGGTACAACAAGGTTTTGTAATGACTACCGGAAACTAAACGCGGTGTCAAAATTTGATACTTATCCTATACCCAGGGTGGATGAACTTGTAGAGAGACTGGGCAAAGCCCGATATCTCACAACCCTAGACCTAACAAAAGGGTACTGGCAGGTTCCCCTCACAGAAAGGGCAAAAGAAAAAACAGCCTTCTCAACCCCAGACGGCCTCTTTCAATATAAGGTGCTGCCTTTTGGCTTACATGGAGCTCCCGCCACATTCCAAAGAATGATGGATAAAATTTTAAAACCACATGTTCGGTACGCTGCCGCCTACCTGGATGATGTGGTAATCCATAGTGAAGATTGGCAGTCCCACCTTCCAAAGGTCCAAGCTGTGCTCGACGCAGTTCGGTCTGCTGGACTAACTGCTAACCCCGCTAAATGCACTATTGGTCTGGAGGAGGCCAAGTATCTGGGGTATTCTATTGGTAGAGGGTTACTCAAACCACAAACACTCAAAGTAGAGGCGATACAAAATTGGCCAAGGCCAGTCACAAAAAAACAAGTAAGGACCTTTTTGGGGTTAATTGGCTACTATAGGAGGTTTATTCCCAATTTTGCAACTAAGGCAACCCCACTAACCGACCTCACAAAAGCAAGAGGACCGCTAATGGTAAAGTGGTCCCCCGAAGCCGAACAGGCCTTTAGAAGCCTGAAAGAAGCTCTCTGTGCCCAACCAGTGTTGGTCACACCTGACTTCTCCAAAGAGTTCGTAGTCCAAACCGACGCATCTGAGGTAGGGCTGGGGGCGGTACTCTCCCAGGAGTCTCAAGGGGAGGAGCACCCCATCCTTTATTTAAGTAGGAAACTAAATCCCCAGGAGAAAAATTACTCCATAGTCGAGAAAGAGTGTCTCGCAATAAAGTGGGCTGTAGAGACACTCAAGTATTATCTGTTGGGGAGAAAGTTCCGATTGGTCACAGATCATGCACCCCTTACCTGGATGTGTCAAAATAGGGAGAAGAACGCTAGGGTGACCAGGTGGTTCCTAAGCCTACAGCCCTTTAAATTTTCTGTGGAACACAGGTCGGGGCACAAACATGGCAATGCCGACGGGTTGTCAAGGATGCACTCCCTAATATCCATGGTCGCTCACCCCTCGAGGTCTGAGCTGGGGGGGAGGATATGTGACAGAAACCAGGGGTTGGTAATAAACTCCATATACAGGGCTCCCAGGATACTGAACAGTTTCTGTCCTGTCTAAGCTGAACAGGGCAGCCTCGTGGTACAGGCACTCCATTCCACAGTTTGTCTGCTGCCTGTTTTCTGTCACCTGTCATGCTGATTAGAGTTCAGGTATATAAGACCTGTTTCCTGTTTCCTCTGGGCCCCGCCCAAGAGCCTGGAAGGCTGCTGAACTGCAGAGGGGTGAGAAAGCCTCTTTCCCAAATCGCTTCATTCATTCTGTTAGTTTGTCTAAAGACTGCAAAGGTACTTATTTTGTTGGTGGAAGTGGACAAGCCACTTCCAACTCTGAGTCAGGGACATCTAAGTTTAAGTTATCGCTCAGACGAGCAGCTTTTTGTTTGGCTTTGTTTTCTGTTTAAACTGTGGCAGTCTCAGTGCCTGGGACTGAATAAACCAGGCATAGCCTGTTTAAAGGAACAGTACGTGACGTCTCATCATTTAACCTACCCTAAAAGACCGTGTTCTAACAGTCCCGGACAGACGGCGGAGCCCCGGAGTAAGCCGTTTGTCACAATATATATATATATATATATATATATATATATATATATATATATATATATATATATATATATATATATATATTGGGTGGTTTTCTGGGTATGCACCTTAACCCTGGCTGTGCACAAAGCTGTGACCATGCAGCAAGCTTAAGCCTATAGGGAACCATGTTAAAATGGTTTTTGTAGCAAAAAGTGGCACTGCGTGCTCATTTGCATGTCATTTCCCAGAATCCCTTGCTGCAGTGGAAGTGCTGTGTGCTGGGTGATAATGGTGAAGGGCGGGGTTGCAGACCTGCCTTAGACATGCAGATGAGCATACAGTTATATATATATATATATATATATATATATATATATTAGTGTTCGACAATCCTATACATTTACACACCCGAGGCGTGTGGATTTAACCCCCGGGCGAGTAAATATTGGCCCAAGCATTCCACGTGTTTGTTTTTTTAAATTTCCCCCCGCTCGCGCTGAAATTTCCCTGCACGTGCTGGCTGAAAAAAAAAAAAAAAAACTCCCCTACCTGACAGCTGATTGGCGCACGCTCCCAGGCTTTGTGGGCGCGCGGCCAGGCTCTATATGAGCCCGCCCCCAACGAGTGGCCATTCTTTTCCCATCGAGGATGGAGGACACAGTAAGTATTATCTGTGCCTTCCCCCACCTCCCTCCCCTCCCCGCGCTCCTGCTGCCTGCAGTTATGGAGATGGTAGCGGGGATGCCCCCTCATGTCCCTGCTTCCCCCGCTTCCCCCCCGGTCCCGTGTTAGAAAGCGCGGTGGGTGATGGGAGCGGGGATGCCCCCTCATGTCCCTGCTTCCCCCGCTTTCCCCCAGTCCCACGTCAGAGAGCGCGGCGGGTGATGGGAGCGGGGATGCCCCCTCATGTCCCTGCTTCCCCGCCCCCCCCCCCCCCCGCTTCCCCCCGGTCCCGTGTCAGAGAGCGCGGCGGGTGATGGGAGTGGGGATGCCCCCTCATGTCCCTGCTTCCCCCGCTACCTCCCGGTCCCGCGTCAGAGAGCGCGGCGGGTGATGGGAGCGGGGATGCCCCCTCAGGTCCCCGTGGAGCAGGAGATGGGGGGGGGGGAGCGTGGTGGTGCTGGTCGCGGCCTTTCCAAAAGGTGTGTAGAGAGAGAGTGAGTGAGTGTGTGTGGGCATGGGGAATGTGTGTGTGTATGTATATGGGAGAGTGTGTGTGTGTGTGTGTGTGTGTGTGTGTGTGTGTATATATGGGAGTGTGTGTGTGTATATATGGCTGTGTGTGTGTGTATATATGGCTGTGTGTATATATGGGTGTGTGTGTATATATGGGAGTGTGTGTGTATGGGAGTATGTATGTGACACCAGAGGTTCCGCCCCCAATCACCCACCCCTGCCTCGGTCAGTCACCCACCCCTGCCTCGGTCAGTCACCCACCCCTGCCCCGGTCAGTCAGTCACCCCTGCCCCGGTCAGTCAGTCACCCCGTCTCCCCTCTCTCTGGTCTCCCCCGCCTCCCCTCTCTCTGGTCTCCCCCGTCTCCCATCTCTCTGGTCTCCCCCGTCTCCCCTCTCTCTGGTCTCCCCCGTCTCCCCTCTCTCTGGTCTCCCCCGTCTCCCTTCTCTCTGGTCTCCCCCCTCTCCCCTCTCTCTGGTCTCCTCCCTCTCCCCTCTCTCTGGTCTCCTCCCTCTCCCCTCTCTCTGGTCTCCCCACTCTCCCCTCTCTCTGGTCTCCCCTCTCTCTGGTCTCCCCCGTCTCCCCTCTCTCTGGTCTCCCCTCTCTCTGGTCTCCCCTCTCTCTGGTCTCCCCCCTCTCTGGTCTCCCCCCTCTCTGGTCTCCCCGTCTCCCCTCTCTGGTCTCCCCTCTATCTGGTCTCCCCTGTCTCCCCTCTCTCTTGTCTCCCCCGTCTCCCCTCTCTCTGGTCTCCCCCATCTCCCCTCTCTCTGGTCTCCCCTCTCTCTTTCTCTCTCCCCCCTCTGTCTCTTTTTCTCTCTCCCCCCTCTGTCTCTTTTTCTCTCTCCCCCCTCTCTCTTTTTTCTCTCTCTCTCCCCTCTCTCTTTCTCTCTCTCTTCCTCTCTTCCTCTCTTCCTCTCTTCCTCTCTTCCTCTCTTCCTCTCTTCCTCTCTTCCTCTCTTCCTCTCTTCCTCTCTTCCTCTCTTCCTCTCTTCCTCTCTTCCTCTCTTCCTCTCTTCCTCTCTTCCTCTCTTCCTCTCTTCCTCTCTTCCTCTCTTCCTCTCTTCCTCTCTTCCTCTCTCCCCCTCTCTGTATCTGGATATCTTATTTACCCTATATATCTTAACTGTCCTATACTACACCAAAATAACTTATACTGCTTTCTTCCAGATCTGACTCAAGCTTCACACGAAAGACATCGGAATCCCCCCTAACCCAGAAGACAGGTAGGGAACACCTCCCCTCCAACTTATAACATTGCGGGAATGAGGTACTTGGACATTGAGGGACTGCGGATCAGGTAAGATCCCAGGCGGGATTGCTGCTTTAGATATTGTGAAGCGGGGATGTCCAGACACTGGTTAAGGGGTTCAGGAAACTAGTCATTCACCTGTGGCTTTTATTTCTAGATCCGACATACACACACTTACACACACACACACACACACACACACACACACACACACACACACACACACACACACACACACACACACACACACACACACACACACACACACACACACACACACACACACACATAACCAGGACTAATTGTAGTATAATGTAATAAATACATTTGTCAAAAACGAATGTTGTTCTGACTAGGAATTTATTAAATGTATTTTATTTATATATTTTATTTTAAAGCGGAGTTGGGGCTAGGGGCGGGGTTGGGGGCAGGACTAGGTTGCGAGTAGATTTTTTGGTTGGGCGAGTAGATTTTTGGGTGATTTGTCAAACACTGTATAATATATATATATATATATATATAATATATATATATATATATATATATATATATATATATATATATATATATATATATATATATATATATACACATATATATACATATATATATATATATATATATATATATATACACACACATATATATAATTTATATGAAGAGAACAACTCGTAGTATAACAGGTAGCAATAAAAATAAGAATCAATTACCACAGGTAAGTGAGTGAGGGGGGAAAAAACCCTGTAAAGAGTAACTGATAAAAAAAAAAGATTTTTTTTACTTTACTGTAACAAATTAAATTAAAAGGCAATAAGTTAACAGGTAAATTTGTGATAAACAGCAAGTCCTATCAATACAAAATAAAATAAAACTAAAGATACCTACCTGGTCAAGGGCTTCGAAACACATAACTTCGTTTATTCTGTTGATTTTAATCCCAGAAAATTCAATTTATTTATAAAATATTTTACCAGGAAGTAATACATTGAGAGTTACCTCTCGTTTTCAAGTATGTCCTGGGCACAGAGTTAAGACTAATAATACATGGTTACAAATACAGTTACATAAATGAACAGGGTATACATTATATACAAGACATTGCATGCACAGTTAAAGAAAATATATATTATGGGCATATGAAACAGTTACAGACCAGATTTAAATGTGAGACAGCCTTAGATTTGAAAGAACTTAAACTGGTGGTGGATGTGAGAGTCTCTGGTAGGTTGTTCCAGTTTTGGAATGCACGGTAAGAGAAGGAGGAACGTCCGGATACTTTGTTGAGCCTTTGGACCATGAACAGTCTTTTGGAGTCTAATCTCAGGTGATAAGTGCTGCATGTGGTAGGGATGAGGCGCTTGTTCAGATAGCTGGGTAGCTTGCCCATAAAGAATTTAAAGGCAAGACAGGAATGTTAAGTGGGAGTCAAACCATAAGCCCAGGTATTTAAAACTAGTGACATGGGTTAGGGTGGTGTTAGCGTTGGTTCTAATCAGGAGCTCAGTTGCTGGAAGCTTTAAAAATGTAGTCTTGGTCCCAAATACCATTGTTACAGTCTTGTCAGTGTTTAAAAACAGTTTGTTTTGGGAAATCCAGTTTTCGAGTCTCAAAAAGTCAGACTGAAGTATGTTTCAAGGTCAGAGAGGCTATGGCTGTGTGCATATAGGATTGTGTCATCTGCATATATGTGTATTGAGGCTTCCTTACAAGCTGTGGGAAGATCATTAATGAACACTGAGAAGAGTAGGGGCCCCAGAACAGAGCCTTGCGGGACACCACAGGTGATATCCAGGGGGTTGGAGTTAGAGCCTGAGATGGACACATGTTGGGATCTTCCTGATAGGTAGGACTGAAACCAGTTTAAAGCATGCTTCCCTATTCCAGAGCTCTAGAGTTTGTTAAGCAGGATAGCATGATCAACTGTATCAAAAGCCTTTGCAAAATCTAGGAATACTGCACCAGTGAGTTGTCCCCGTTCCATTCCACACTGTATTTCATTGCAAACTTTTAGCAGGGTAGTTACGGTGGAGTGTTTGGGACGAATGCTAGATTGGAATTGGCTAGGGAAATTTGTCTTGGTATAGTAATCGCTTAATTGGGAGTGAACACATTTTTCCATGACTTTGGATAATATTGGGAGAAGTGAGATTGGCCTGTAGTTTGAGACAATGTTTTTGTCCCCACTTTTGAAGATTGGGACAACTCTGGCAGTTTTCCAGGTCTTAGAGATATGGCCTGCAGACAGGATAGAGTTGACTATGGAGTAATTGGTTTGGTGATGGCTGGGGCACCAAGCCGTAGGAACCTAGATTGTAGTAAGTCAGGTCCGCATTGGCTGCTTAGTTTTAGTTTGAGGAGCGCTTGTGTAATCTCCTCTTCAGATACTGGGCCAAATTGAAAATTGTGGGCAGTGTTGGGAGGGAGTGGGGCTATGTGGGTACTCCCAGGATGAGATTCAGGTTTGTGGTTTGGGCTGCGTTTCGCTAATAAGTTAGTGGCACACCCCACAAAGTAATCATTGAATGCATTTGCAATGTCAGTGGGGGTTTGTCAGAGTAATATCCCCCTTAGTGATATTACTTGGTTGTTGATGGTTAGGAGGCTGGAATATATTGTTGATAACCTTCCAGAAGTTAGCTGGGTTTGATGTATTTTGGTGGAGATTGTCAGAGTAATATTGTGCTTTTGCGTGCCTTGTTTGCCTTGTGCACATGTTCAGCAGGCATCTGTAGTGATTTAAATCCTTGGTAGTGCCAGTTACTTTGTAGCTTTTCCACAAGGCATCCCTTAACTGGTAGAGTGCAATAAGGTCAGTTGTAACCCATGGAAGGTGGGCTCCCCATACCCTTATTTTGCGTAGTGGAGCATGGGTATCGTAGAGTTTTAAGACCTCGGATTGGAAATAGTCGAGTGCAGAATCAGAGTCGGGAATTAAATCGATTCTGTGCCATGGGCAGTTGGTAAGGTCATCCAGAAACTGTTGTGGGTTAAAGTTTTTAAATGTTCTCGTGAAGAGAACTTTAGGGCTTGAATGGGGCGGTTTAATTTTCCTTACACAGTACACTATTGCATGGTCACTGAAAATGTCAGGAAGGATGCCAGAGGATTGGATTCTGCTGGGGTTTGAGGAAAGAATCCAGTCTAGCAAGGAATGGTTATGCGATTTCAGGTTTGTCCGTGTGGGTTGGGAAATGAGTTGCGATAGGTTAAGCGATTTAATTTGTGTGTGAATTTTGTGGTTTTTAGGGTCAAGCCAATTAAAGTTGAAATCCCCAAGAACTAGCAGCTCACTCTTCTCATTCAGAGATGAAATGAAGCCAAGAAACTGGGTGATATCAGTCAGGGACTGTAGAGGGGCTTTTGGGGGGCGGTAGATGCCAGCAAGCAGGGTGGGCTTATAAAAGAGGAGGCATATTTTGCCAACTAGAATTTCAAAAGAGGGCGGGCTTGGGGGGCAATTTAACAGTGTAAATTGTAATGTGTCTGCAATATAAAATAACACCCCTCCTCCTCTCTTTGACCTATCTCTCCTAAAAATGGAGTATCCCTGAATGGCGATATTTGCATCAGGGGTTTTAGGGGTTAGCCATGTTTCTGTAAGAATGATGGCTTTGGGTTTATGCATAAGGCACCATGCCCTTAGTTCGTCCAGTTTGGGCAGCATGCTCCGGATATTTATATGGGCGACAGATAGCCCTTTTTGGAATTTAAAGGTGGAATTCTCAGTGGTATGGGACAGAGCTGAAATGGGAGAACCTGGGTTAGGTTCAAAATCACCTGCTAAAGAGAGTAATAGTATGAGCAGAAATTTGGGTAGTTGTTTGCATGTTGTAAATTTGTGGTGTTTGCCATTAGAGTGAGAAGTGGTTGGTGTGCTGGTTTTTAGAGTTCTCCACCAGCATTCAGTAGATAGTGAAAGGCTTTTGAGTAGTTCAGGGTGTATGGTGATGTTGGGTGTGAGCCAGGATTTAGGAGTTTGTAGTGGATAGAGGGAGTAACATCTCCATGAGGCCAGGAGAAAGAAAAAAGTTAAGATACAAAGCAGATTCATTATGCCAGAGGTAGGCAGTGCTGCATGGAGCTGTTGTGAGCAAAGTGAGTGTGTGCAGACTAAACAGCAGGGCTGTGCCTGTTCCTTGTCAAATGTTTTGTGCATTGCAATGCTAGAGTCAATTCAGGGTTTCAGTGGGCTGTATGGGTTTGGGAGGTATTTTGTGCTGTCAGTTTTGGGAAAGGCTGCAGTGAAATAAGTTGTAAAGGGTTGGGGGGTTAAAATATGCAGGTTAACAAGCATGGGATCAAAGTGTGGTCATATAAGCTCACCGTTTGTTGCCTTCAGTAAAAGAGTTTGCAGAAAGATGAAATCCCCAGTCACCTCTAGTCAAACTATAGTCTAACTATATATTGGCACTTTAAATGCATCACTCTTAAGATGCCAAAGCTATCCCTGCCAATGCAGGGGGGATATTTGTTTTATACATCTAAAGCAGTCACATGACCCCCCCCCCCCCTTTCCCCAATAAATCAGCTTGTTCCAGTTGGTCAATTAACAGCACACAGTTAAGAGAGGAAGAAAAAAAAACACTTTTTGATACACAAACATACCAAGAGAGATCAATAGTACAAGCCGGGAGGGTAATTCTTTGAAAACAGGACTTGCAGATCAGGGACATACCAAGAGAGATCAATAGTACAAGCCGGGAGGGTAATTCTTTTAAAACAGGACTTGCAGATCAGGGACATACAGGTTAACAAGCATGGGATCAAAGTGTGGTCATATTTAGGAAATAATCTATTCCAGACTTTGTCAATGTTGTTGTGAAAAGGTTGTGGGTGTCATAACAATTAGCACCAATAACGTACAAAACCTCATGGCTTTCAGAACGGATAGACAGCAACAACACTAATCCCAGAAAGTATAACCGTCCACCTTACCAGTGCTGATATAAAGTGGATACAGCATCTGGACCTCTCATGTATCGTCCATATAGTTTGTCATCCACTAGATAACATATACTCCCAGCGCTGTGTCTTTCTATTAGTGGTGATGGTGATTACTCAACTTGAGCCACAAATGAAAACTGTGACAATAAACTGGAGCCTGCTTACGTGATAGAGCTCACTTGAACAGGTTTGTTAAACATTTTTACCTCCAGAATGAGATTGCAATGGGAGCAGCTATTATACGTATTTATAATATTGTTCATTGGTGAGTCACCTATCACATGTGATGAACACTATACATTTTACATTACTTCACATCCGTTTGAATTAATCCCTTGAGAATGGCATTCATCATGTTGAAACCGGTCAGGCTATAAGGTCTGATTTGACACATAATTATCCTTTATTTTGTATTTTTGTATTCAATTAAGACCAGATTTTTTTTTTATCGTTGAACATTTTTATTACTTTATCCATATCAACGTAACATATTACATTTCACCAAGACCACAAAATACCAGCTTACAGTGATTACAATATTCCTTTACATTTAACAATACATTAAACCAGTAAATAATATATTACATTTACATATACTTTAGACCAGGCCTGCACAACATACGGTACAGGGGAGGTGAGGTGCAGGAAGGGTGATGTGAGGTGCATTGAGGTGAGGTGGAGGTGAGGTGCAGGAAGGGTGATGTGAGGTGCAGGGGGTGAGGTGCAGGGGTGATTGGAGGTGCAGGGGGGGGTGATTGGAGGTGCAGGGGGGGGGGTGATTGGAGGTGCGGGGGGGTGATTAGAGGTTCAGGGGGGAGTGATTGGAGGTGCAGGGGGGGGTGATTGGAGGTGCAGGGGGGGGTGATTGGAGGTGCAGGATGGGGGTGATTGGAGGTGCAGGGGGGGGTGATTGGAGGTGCAGGGGGTGGTGATTGGAGGTGCAGGGGGGGGTGATTGGAGGTGCAGGGGGGGGTGATTGGAGGTGCAGGGGGGGTGACTGGAGGTGCAGGGAGGTGATAGGGGGTGATTGGAGGTGTGGGGGGGGTCATTGGAGGTGTGGGGAGGTCACTGGAGGTGCAGGGGGGGTCACTGGAGGTGCAGGGGGGTCACTGGAGGTGAAGGGGGGGGTCATTGGAGGTGCAGGGGGGGTCGTTGGAGGTGCAGGGGGGTCATTGGAGGTGCAGGGGGGGTCGTTGGAGGTGCAGGGGGGGTGGTTGGGGGTGATTGGAGGTGCAGGGGGGGTGATTGGAGGTGCAGTGGGGGTGATTGGAGGTGCAGTGGGGGTGATTGGAGGTGCAGGGGGGGGGTGATTGGAGGTGCAGGGGGGGGTGATTGGAGGTGCAGAGGGGGGTGATTGGAGGTGCAGGGGGGGGTGATTGGAGGTGCAGGGGTGATTGGAGGTGCAGGGGGGGGTGATTGGAGGTGCAGGGGGGGGTGATTGGAGGTGCGGGGGGGTGATTAGAGGTGCCGGGGGGGGGTGATTGGAGGTAAGGGGGGTGATTGGAGGTGCGGGGGGGTGATTAGAGGTGCCGGGGGGGGTGATTGGAGGTAAGGGGGGTGATTGGAGGTGCAGGGGGGGTGATTGGAGGTGCAGGGGGGGTGATTGGAGGCGCAGGGGGGGTGATTGGAGGCGCAGGGGGGGTGATTGGAGGTGCAGGGGGGGGTGATTGGAGGTGCAGGGGGGGGGTGATTGGAGGTGCAGGGGGGGGTGATTGGAGGTGCAGGGGGGGTGACTGGAGGTGCAGGGAGGTGATAGGGGGTGATTGGAGGTGCAGGGGGGGGTGATTGGAGGTGCAGGGGGGGTGATTGGAGGTGCAGGGGGGGGTGATTGGAGGTGCAGGGGTGATTGGAGGTGCAGGGGGGGGTGATTGGAGGTGCAGGGGGGGTGATTGGAGGTGCGGGGGGGTGATTAGAGGTGCAGGGGGGGTGATTGGAGGTGCAGGGGGGGTGATTGGAGGTGCAGGGGGGGTGATTGGAGGTGCAGGGGGGGGTTATTGGAGGCACAGGGGGGGTGATTGGAGGCACAGGGGGGGTGATTGGAGGTGCAGGGGGGGGTGATTGGAGGTGCAGGGGGGGTGATTGGAGGTGCAGGGGGGGTGACTGGAGGTGCAGAGAGGTGATAGGGGGTGATTGGAGGTGCAGGGGGGGTCATTGGAGGTGTGGGGGGGGGTCATTGGAGGTGTGGGGGGGTCATTGGAGGTGTGGGGAGGTCATTGGAGGTGTGGGGAGGGTCACTGGAGGTGAAGGGGGGTCATTGGAGGTGAAGGGGGGGTTCATTGGAGGTGCAGGGGGGGTCGTTGGAGGTGCAGGGGGGGTCGTTGGAGGTGCGGGGGGGTCGTTGGAGGTGCAGGGGGGTCGTTGGAGGTGCAGTGGGGTCGTTGGAGGTGCAGGGGGGGTCGTTGGAGGTGCAGGGGGGTGATTGGAGGTGTAGGGGGTGATTGGAGGTGCAGGGGGGGGTGATTGGAGGTGCAGTGGGGGTGATTGGAGGTGCAGTGTGGGTGATTGGAGGTGCAGGGGGGGGTGATTGGAGGTGCAGGGGGGGTGATTGGAGGTGCAGGGGGGGTGATTGGAGGTGCAGGGGGGTGATTGGAGGTGCTGGGGGTCATTGGAGGTGCAGGGGGGGGTCATTGGAGGTGCTGGGGGGTGATTGGAGGTGCAGGGGGGTCACTGGAGGTGAAGGGGGGTCATTGGAGGTGAAGGGGGGGTCATTGGAGGTGCAGGGGGGTCACTGGAGGTGAAGGGGGGGTCATTGGAGGTGAAGGGGGGGTCATTGGAGGTGCTGGGGGGGTCATTGGAGGTGCTGGGGGGGTCATTGGAGGTGCTGGGGGGGTCATTGGAGGTGCTGGGGGGGGTCATTGGAGGTGCAGGGGAGGGTGGTTGGAGGTGCAGGGGAGGGTGGTTGGAGGTGCAGGGGGTGATTGGAGGTGCAGGGGGGATGATTGGAGGTGCAAGGGGGAGAGTGATGTGAGGTGTAGGGGGTGAGAGTGGTGTGAGGTGCAGGGGGGGAGAGTGATGTGAGGTGCAGGGGGGAGAGTGATGTGAGGTGCAGGGGGGAGAGTGATGTGAGGTGCAGGGGGGAGAGTGATGTGAGGTGCAGGGGGGAGAGTGATGTGAGGTGCAGGGGGGGTGGGATGTGTGTGGTGTGCAGGGGGGTATTGTGTGTTTGATGTGGAGAGGGAGTATTATGTGTGTGGGTGAGGGGGAGAGATGTGGGTATGAGAGATAGATGGGGAGTATCGCAAAGGTTGATAGTGAGGGGTTCTGGGGGAGATATGAGGATGATGATGAGAGGTGCTGGAGGAGAGATGATGATGATTTTACACGTGCGGCCCAAATTTTTTTTCCTTGGAGCAGTTCGGCCCTTCTCGCTTTTCGAGTTGTGCAGGCCTGCTTTAGACAATGACAAACAAAAACTTAAATTTAAATCGATGAGTCAGTCCTATCTGCATTGCATGCTGGATTTGTATTTCCCTCTGTACCTCTTCCCTCCCTAAACCACAGTTCCATTTGTTGTTTCTTTGTAATAGGTCCTAATCTTCTCTAAGGCTGCGGACATGGTAACTTCTCCCGTGCGGAGGCGCGCGGAGGCTGAGGGAAAGCCGCTTTTCCCTGGCCATAGTACGCGTGCCATCCATGGGCATGTCTGGGGGCGTGCCGGTGACGCCACAGAGCTGGTTCGCCCTCATTGGGTCGAACCGCTCACGTGACCGGCCTGTCGTGGCAAAAAAATCAGTTTGAACTCATTTCTTGCGCAACGCGCGCCTCCTCCCACTTCTGCGCGCACACGCCCGCACGCCGCATGGACGCAAACACTGCCTTAAGGCAGTCTGGTTGCTTAGCACTCTGTGGCATCATGTCAGAGGCCTAAGGATAACAGCAATTAGATGTTTTATTCTTTTCCCTCCTCAGCACCTATCACGTATCAGACTTCTTAGTAAATACCACGACGTTTGAACACACGCCTGCATCACAACCTCTTTGCCCCTGTCTGGTAATATGTCAATAAAGGGATCCCATTTTTTTCAAATAATGTTTTGGTCTTTAGCTCTTTATTGATTTCTGTTTCCATTGTATCTGAATAAAATTGTGTTAAATATGTATTTAGCATCTCCATGTCCTTTATCCATTGAACATTATGGTTTTTCTGGCTGCCAATAATGTAGGTATTCTCACCCAGTTATTTACGATCTTCCATTCCTCCAAGTTGCCAAATATCAAAGATACTGGTTCTTTAACCGCAGTTATTTTAAAATTCAGCTGTATATAATCCAGCACTTGGTCCCAAAAGTACGAAATCTTTGGGCATTCCCACAAGTAGTGTTTTAGGTTTACTTTAGGTTATTGGCACTTTGGACACCTGTTCCTGGATGTGTCTGTATCCTTGTAATTTATGGTAAAAGCACAGTATGCCCCGTGGGTCAGTTGTAGTTCCATCTCTCTCCATGTTTCTGATATGATACATTTCTAGTTCTATCTAATCCAGTAAATATTCCGTGAAATCTTTGTTCCAGGCCTCAAACACCTTTGCAAAATCCTCTCATGATTTTTGTCTCTTACACTCTATCAGATATATATATATATACAATTTAGTATCTGTCCTCTCTGGAAAGACTAAAGAAATCATGAAATATATTACTTGACAATACTTCCTTTTTAAAGTTCTCTAGTTATTTATAATAATGTGTCACCTGTGCATACGAATATCCATGTGAACTAGGCATCTCCCACTTTTCCTCGAATTCTTCAAAGGTAAGGAGCCTTTCCTGGTCTTCCTGTATCAGATGTCCTATACACCGTAGGCCCTTGCCTTCCCACAATTGAAAGGATGCCTGATTTTGGCCTGGGAGGATGTTTGTGTTTCTCTTAATAGCCAGCAATTTAGACAATGTGTATGATAATCCCATATTAGACTTTATTGTCTTCCATGCAGCGTAAGTATCTTACCAATGTATTATCTTTGATCTCTCGCGGCAACGCTCCCCGGTTTGTATGTAGTATATCTCTTAGATTCATAGGCCATACCTGCTGCTGCTGCTGCTGCTCTCTCTAAATTTGAGTGGAAACTTTTCTCCAATATCCAGTCACCCGCATGCCTTTTAAAGATCAGATTTTAAAGAAAAAATGTTTTTTTCATCTGTTCAAGTGAGCTTTTGCATGTATACAGACATACATTTATTTGCGCAGTTTTCATTTGTGGCTCAAGTTGAGTAATCGTCAGCATCACTAATGGAAAGACGCAGCGCTGGGAGAATATGTTATCAGGGGGATGGCATGCTATATGGACGATACACCAGAGCTGCGCCCACTTTGCATTAAAGTCAGTAAGGTGGACCGTTATACCGCATGGGATTCATTGTCCTGCCAATTTCCGGTTGAGTGCTTGCGGTTGTCTATCCTTTCTTAAAGTCAGGAAGTTATGTACGTTATTCAATCTGTTGTAGCAGAAGACACAGAAGGATATTATATATAGGCTACTCTATTTTCTATTTCGTGTGACAGTAATTTTCACCACACTTTTTTTCTCCTTCTGTTTTGATCAAATCAGGACCATTGCATTTTCCCACTATTTAACAGCACCGGTAATTGGTCTATGGATATGGATATGGATATATATATATATATATATATATATATATATATATATATATATATATATATATATATATATATATATATATATATATATATTCCCCTTTATTTCTTTAAATTCGCTGGTTGTGAAAAACAGTTGTGGCTTACTGGCAGGGATTTGACTTAAATTTAATTTTAATTTTAACCCTACAAATATGGGGAATCGTTATGAAATGAGCTATACATTTTGGGTGATTGGGCCTTTAATTAAATAACCTGTTATGCAGATTTTTTTTTTTTTTTAATATGTTAGCGCTTACTATATTTCAACTCCCTGTATTATAATGTCGATTTTATGAATCACTGCGCACATGGTTAGTGCTATATACACACATGCTGATCTCCTCTAATTCATTCAAAGCAACGCACTGCAAAAATTTCAGATATTCTGCTTCAATTACAGCACATTTAACACAAATGCAATTTATTTTATAAGGTGAGAAAAAATGTCAGTAATGGATAATTGACTTCCACTTAACTAATGCTGACTTCTGACTGAGCTCGGCCTCTTTTAGGTTTGTCACATCTCAGATAACAAAACTATTTATACTTAACCCTTTCAGTGCCAAAAGTGTTTGCCATCTGCCCGACCTAACACATTTTCACAATTATGAAAACTATATGTGGCAGGGTCTTCCTCTGGACTTCCCTTAGCCCCTTACCTCCGCTGTGGGTGGGAGCGTTGCGGGGGCACGCGGCGGTCAGTGGGGGAGTGCACGTGCACCCGACGAGCACCGGTGTTGCGGTGGGCGACGGACTCGCCAAAGGCTCCAGCGGCTCCCTCTGCAGGGCACCGCCGTATTGTATTGCGCATGCGCGAGGTGCTGAGGATGCGCATTGGAAGGCGCGCGAGGCAGGCATTAGGCAGCAGGCTCCGTGGGGAACTCCAAGCCCCATAATGCAATGGGTGAATATATCACATGGTGCAGATCAGCCAATAGGGCTGCAGCTTCCCCTGGAAGTGGTATATAGATACAATTTGCACGCTGCAGCCACCTTAGTCAGAGCTGGGATGCCAATAGGGTAGGGTGTATGTGTGCACGTGTGTACACTAAAGTGTCCTAATGTCTCTATAGTGGTGTAGACCATGTGATTGCGTAATGCTAAAGACCCCAACAGTAGGATAAATGAATGAATGAATAACCAGATACTTGTAGGGGGGAACCCTAATCATAAACTTGATAGAAGACAGGTACTGGGTTGCAGTCCCGGATGGTAAGCTCACTAATAAGTGACGCTGTAGTTAACAATAACACCAGGAAGATTGAGCATAATAACACCCTATAGCGTACCAATTGTCTAAATAAAGTCCTGAACAGGAAAACATGTAGCAAGCAATTGACTCACTCTGAGTGCTGCACAGTCCATGCGATCCAAAGGTGAGGGGTCCCCAGGTGTGCTTCCGTCCAAGGGGGAGTAGAGAAGGAGAAAAACTGGAAGAGCACTACTGTAGGTATCAAAAAAGTAGAAAGGAGGGTGCGTATCACATAAAAAGATTATTTATTGGTCATGTAAAAACAGGGCAATGGAGAGCCCTACCTGTATCACAAGGTACCTTGAGAAAGCGCTCTGTGAAGCGTGAAACGTTGGTAGGGCTCTCCATTGCCCTGTTTTTACATGACCAATAAATAATCTTTTTATGGGATACGCACCCTCCTTTCTACTTTTTTGATACCTACAGTAGTGCTCTTCCAGTTTTTCTCCTTCTCTATAGTGGTGTAGATGACGCTCAGTTATTCTTTTACGTTAATCTCACGGGGCTGCTGGTCCATGCAGGGCGGGTATGGTGAGTAATAAGTAGAGGGCGCCAGAAACGTTTCATTAAACTTTATTTGCAGGAACATATATAACATCTCCTTCAGAGGTGCTCATACAGCTTTCCCTTAAAGATGCACATTCTTCCACCTGTTGTGTTGTACAGAAGCACTCTCTAGCTGTTCTCATCTCACTTAAACCCTTAGGCTGCGTCCATAGATGGACCAGCCGTGCTGAGGCGTGCGGACGCTCCTCGCTGAGTCCCTGCATCCTCAATCAGGATGCCTTGAGAGGGGGCTCACGCGAGCGTCCGCAGGCGTGCTCAGGCGTTGGAGGTTTCAGCCGAGCGCCAAGCTGTTTTTCAGCGCGCTGTCGGCTGAAAACCTCCAATCACTGCACAGCAGCGTCAACGTCACGGCGCCGTGACATTGGCGCCGTGAAATTGACGTCAGTGCGTCGCGGGCGATTGGCCCAGCGACGTCACTGCCCCGCCTCCAACCACCTCCCCCCGGCTCCCTTCGCGCATGCTGGCTCGCCTGCAAGTCCGTGCAATCGCGCTGACTGAAGCAGGCGAGCCTCAGCGTTAGCGCGCCTCCGCTCTCCCCACACCTCTATGGCCCGGGCCATAGGCAGGTGCCCTCTAGCATGAGAGATTACACCCTATCACCTCTGACAGAACCAAGGAGACTCTTACCCCTTAGTAATTCTAAGGTGATACTCCAAGGCCCTTACTTTAAAAAAACCTCCTTTGGAGTACCTGTCCATTCCCATCTGTGGGTGGAACACGGCCAGGGCCTTATAGAGGGCTTTAGCAGTGGCACTTCCCTAGCTGGAAAACAACAAAGTAGTTCTAACACATGTAGTCACAGACTAACAGGACTACCATTATTTACATTGATCAGATCCCCTTCACTCTGGGTCCACTAAGTTCTGCACTAGAATCTTCCACCCCAGCTTATATACACCATAGTGACTTCACTAGTCATTATGTTTATGAGGGGAAGGTTTCTACAAAGTATTCCTATCAAGTGACATACTAGGCACATTCTACAAGGTGGGGGTGGCTATGTGTCTGCCCAGCAACTCCACCAAAGGGAATAGGAAAATGTTAACTATAGTTAACCCCTTCTATTTATTTATTTTATTTATAAAATGTTTTACCAGGAAGTAATACATTGAGAGTTACCTATCATTTTCAAGTGTGTCCTGGGAACAGAGTTATAACAATACATGGTTACATTAAATGAAAAGGGTTACACAGTCAATTCAGACATTTCATGGACAGTTAGAGTTGGAAAATTGGGTGCAGGGGATAAAAGATTTGGAGAGTTTCAGAATGAAATACAGCCATTTTAACAACAACAAACATCAGCCAATGACAGCAAATGGCTCACACCCTTTGTCAGCCCTTCGGCTGTGCGCTTTTGGAGCAACGCAGCTGTAGACTGATGGGGTTCAGAATGAATGCAGCTGTGATTTCAGAGTCCTGTTATCTTCCAGGGCAGGGGTGTGCAAACTTCCTGTGTTGCGCATCCCTCCCCCCCTTTACCTCTAATGCAGCATCAAATAATGCCGCAGGACATCACGTCACATGGCCCGCGGTGTCATTTGATGCCACGTCTCCATGGCAACGGGCGTCAAATGATGCCGCGGGGTCATGTGATGTTACGTCACATGACCCTGCGGTGTAATTTGATGCCGCATTACCATGGAGACATGTGGACGGAAGCTGGGACTGAAAACGGGTAAGTTAGTCGTGCCCCACCAAAAAAGTCTCGCGCCCCCAAGTTTGCACACCCCTGCTTCAGGGCATTAGCATTCCAGAGGAAAGGGCTGACGAAACACAGCAGTAAGCAAACACAAAGATTAACCCTAAGCACGCTGGTTATGTGCAGAGGGGAGCAGCTCTTGGGGAACCCTATCAGGCGTCCGCCTTTGGGGTGATGCAGATGTAGACTGAAGGGGTTCAGAATCAATGCAGCTGTGATTTCAGAGTTCCTTTGTCCTCCAGGGCCTTAGCATTGCAGAGGGTGGGGCTGACGAAACACAGCAGTAAGCAAACGCTGAGATGAGCCCTTAGCACGCTGGTTAAGTGCAGGGGGGAGCAGCTCTTGGGGAACCCCATCAGGTGTCTGCCTTTTGGGCAACACAGATGTAGACTGAAGGGGTCTAGAATGAATGCAGCTGTGATTTCAGTCATGTTGTCCTCCATGTAACTGCCTCAGGTGCACAGACATCCACCACTGGGGAGACCTATAATGCAGGACACATCCTCCTAAAACAAGAAGGAAGCGGCACTCCAGAGGTCTTCATACAAAAGAGACATTTTAATTCACACAGACGGACGTTTCGCTCAAATATGACAAAGGTCAGTGTAGCTTATCGCATGCAAGACACAAACATTTGCTAAAAAAATACCTATATATTTTTCTAAGAATGGATACCATTGTGAATAGTCTATGCAGAGGATTATTCATTATACGTTTTTATTATCTGCAGCCAAATGAGAAGTTTAAAATCACTTATAACAACTGCATCACCCACATTTGGCCTTTTCTGATTGTCAGTGTTTTGAATGGGAGCTCATCCCTAAGTAAGATTTCTGCCAAAGTTCCAACAGTGCAGGTAGAAAACACTTGCAGAAAAATACAATCTCCATGTTATAAGCACATTGACATCTTTAAAAACGTAAACTTTTTTTCTAAATGATAAAACTGCTTGATGGACAGCAAAGGAAAAACAAAAGCAAAGTGTTAGTATTGGCTAAGAGCAACAGCACCTGTTAAAAGATACCATCATCATATTTGCCCTTTTACTGGTGTTGATTTGGCAGTCTATATGCTCCCCAGTCTTACCATGGCAGCACATTAGATTTTTTTTTAAACTATTACCGAGATCAGCAGCTTGATATATTTCTAAAAATGTACAGATCAAATGTAGCCCTGGTAGGTTTGGGCTATTATTCTATCCTCCTCCTGCCAGTAATTCCTGCATAAGGGCAAGTTTGCCAGGAGTAATCATGGGTTTCCCCCACGTCAGGCAGTACACTGAGGCAGTGAAGGCAGGTCACCAGACTCTGTGTCCAATCAAGAGACACAGGGGTTGTGCCTGTTGGAGCTACTTAGGGTATTGCCACTTTCTATTTTGAGGTCTTTGAGAGTCTGTCCTTGGAGTGGAAGTGACCAGTGTCACACAGACCGAGCTGCCAGGACTGGCTAGTTTGAGGCCTCCCTTCAGGGAGGGAGAGTGTGTACCCCATACTTCCTACCCTGCTTAGGGGGTAGGGGAAGAGCTAGACCCACTCTGGGTGCCAGAGGCCTGGAGTGTTGTCAGGGACATCCTAAAGGAGGACAGCCTGCTGTGCAACTGTCTGATATGACTGTGAAGAGCCGAATAAAGAGCTTGCACTTTTATGGAAACTCCTGCCTGAGAGTGAAGTGTATCGAGAGGAGGGGAAGGTATTTCTTCGTGGGTACTTCACCCCATACTGCTGGGGGCTGCAGGAGATGGAGGCGCTGCACCATAGAGAAGATGGAGGCACAACCCCAAAAGCCTGCCCTGTTCTCCTCCATGTCACCGCGGGAGACTCAGGGCCCCCTGTTGCCAGCAGGTATGCACCACACTGAGACATGTAGCCTGAGCCTTAGACAACCTAGGACACCCTATGTGAGATTGGGTGGGGGAAACAGGGCTATACAAAATATAATCAGTACATTCTAGCATTGATGCTATGAACTGAAGGCAAAATCAAATAATCAGCAAGTTCCAAATGTAGAAAGTCAGAGCTTTAAAACTGCAAGCGCTTAGTTTTTTCTCCTCTGAAGCAGTGATCCATGTATTTTATTAGCCATAAAGTATGTTCAGCCATACTTAATGAGAGAGTAATGCCATCTCTGGGTTCTGGTGACATTTTAAAGCACAGACTAAAAAGGTTGATTCCCAAAAGCGTTGAGACAACACGATATGTTGTGGATGTTCTTTATTTTTAATATACTGTCAGTGTTAGAATAAACTGGAGACAAGTTGAACATTGGCAAGTTGTAACTATTTATTGGTGCTCCTTTCTGGTTCCCCATAGGTAGCCCCATAGGTTTACTAACCTGATAAGTGGCAAAGTATGCTGCAGAGCTCATAGTATCTATCAGTTCACACAGTAAAAAGACATAAAACTGCTTCTTTGGGATATATTTAAAACCAGAGACAGAACATGAAACACAGACAGAGCTCAGTGCACATCCAGTGAAACTTATACACAGTACACGGTACAGTGCCTAAATATATATGTATAGAGATCTATTAAATAAAATTGTCTTTTAGTTTATGATTTTGGCCAAAGTGTTGTAAGCCCCTGAGCCACTGCACGGCAGACCACATCACATCTGTGACACTTATATGCTTATATATATGTTGTGGTTTATTTTGGGGGTTCAATATGAGCTTGTAGGTGTCCTGTATGTTTTACAATTCTTTGGGATATAGTCACTAAAGTGAGCAAAGACGGGCGGGTAGCCCTGTTGGTCCTTTCTTCCATGTACTAACAAAGGAGGGAGAGGGAGTACGTGGTATGATACCTTCAATTGGACCAACACATAGTTGATATTGTATGTTACAGTCACTAAAGTGTGATAACCATTGTCACCTATTAACAACCATACAAGGAAATGGCCATTAACAATTGATAATGCCTTTAGCGAATGCGATCTTTATACTAGAATCTTAGACTGGAAATAATCAATGTAATTGTGTGGATGTCTTTAATAACTTACTAAAGTAAAAACTTACTTTACCTTTAAGTGAAGTGGATATCTACCGTCCCTGATAGCTGACCTAGAAGAAAGAAATGTGTAAGGAATCTTACAATCTAATTGTCTTCCTTAAGAAAATGTGACCATGTAAAGCAAACATTTGTCTGCTTTTATTTATTTGGATATTAAGCACAATTTCAGTTATTTCAGGACCTCTGCACGGAGAAGTGTCTGTCAATCAGGAGCTAATAAAGATACAGGATGTGGAGAAATGGGGCTTCCCTACACTTCTTTGTGCGACATTTTTGTTGTGTAAGAGGACCAGAATCACAATCCTGCGACCAAACCAGTGCGTATCTCTGTATATTAGAGCTTTTGCTTAGCTGAATCAGGGAGAGAGTCATAATTAGGCGACCATCTTAGCTGGGGTTATTTAAGAGTACTAGAAAAAAAAGAAAACAATTTCTTGAATGTCTTATGCTGCAAAACTTAAATTTAAAGCTTAAAGATGTTGCAATTGAGCAAGGACCATAAGAAATCAGTGTTTTTTTTAAATAAAGTTGTGCCATGTGTTACCCACGGGGGCAGGGTCTGCAAGGCCTAAATACGGTTTTGGTAATGCCAGTCATCTGCTGGAGTTATCAGACTTCACCGGGTGAGATTAAAGTTCAACTTCAGCTTCCATATTCTAAGTCATAAGAGAAACAGTCCGACTGCGGACAGCCCTCCCACCCCTGCTCGTAATGTACCATCTTAGTTGGAGCCAATCAAACCCCCACCTTTACATATTGATTTAATGTCATGTTGATGTAACCCCCTATGTGATGAGCTCCACACACACTCACACTGACCCCTAACTGGTTCCTCTACAGTGCACTCTAGAGATGCGACTGTAATGGACATGAGAGAAGCCAATGATAACGGCTGTGGAAGAGGAGGGACTATGATGGAGAGGAGCCTTTAAAAAGGGGGGCAATAATGTTGAGTCATATCTCCACGGACCTGAGGACTATCAGGTTTGGTTGAGGTTTGCAAAGAGTGCACATGTGCATATTGTAGCAGGAGCAGATTGTCGCAATGCCAGACGTGGATGAGAGTTCAAGCAGAAGGTGACCCTCAATGGTTATTAAGCACAGTGGCATCGAAGCACCCTTTTCAAAGCACAGGCCTGCAAGAGTTAGTACACAACAAGCTCCCATGGTTTGCCGGCACCATCACGAGCCAACATACCCAGGATTGGGGTGGCTAATACACTACTCACACTGATTCACATGTGCAGCATTAATGGGGGTTGTGTTGTGTTTGTGTACTGTGTGCAGAGGATCAAAGGGTACCCAAATTAGTAAGGCATAAGTTAACTTTTTGGACCTGAAACCAGTATGTCTCTCAATATAGTCCTTATGGAAATCCTTTTTACATTGTGGGATACGAGTCATTTTAATATACTTTGCATATCTCCCAGGTACCACAGGTGTGCACCTGTTTGAGCACAGGGGTCTCTACCTATGTTACTTGGGGGGAGGTTTGAGGTGACATAGATTTTGAGATGGACCTAAAATAGGTCTTCTCACCTCTCTCTCTCTTCCCCAACAGGGGAATTTTCATATATATATATATATATATATATATATATATATATATATATATATATATATATATATAATAATATATATTATATATATAATTATTATTATTAAAAAAGGGAATTTCTTTTTGAGACTGATCAATGGAAATCCACAGATGAAACTCGCCAATTTACTGTGGATTTTCATTTTGGCTAAAATTTCACCCATCTCTATTTACAAGTCTTTAAGGATAACACAAAAACAAATCTGTTTGGATTACATTTGAGATGGCCGCATCAATAAAACGGCCTTCCTTCCATCATAAACTATATCTTACTGACTATGTAATGTGACGGCCTGCTGATATAAACCAATACTCGCCGAGCAAGAGAGAAGGATGATACATAAAGCAGATATATTGGCAGGATCGAATCAAAGGAAATGTTTTCATCTGAGCTTGGTACCAGCTCACAATTCAGAAATTAAAAAAAGAAACATCTAAAAGTTTTTTTTCCAACACCTGTTAATCTGAAGAAGTCCCATGTGAGTTTTGAAAGCTTGAATACTGTTAACTACATGTCCAACCGAATAATATTATCATAAAATAGATTATTATTATTCTTTTTTCTCCTTTGTTTTTTCACATTAAATAATTGACCAATTCTGCTTTTTGTTGTTGTTTTGGTTATCATTATTTATTTAGTTAAAACCAGAGACAGAACATGAAACACAGACAGAGCTCAGTGCTACATCCATTAACACAAATACACGGTACAGTGCCTATATGTATGTGTGTATATATATAGTGATATATATATATATATAATACAGTGTTCGATAATCCTATACATTTACACGCCCGGCGCGGGTGGATTTAACCCCCGGGCGAGTAACTATTGGCCCAAGCAGAACACGTGTTTTGTTTTTTTAAATTTTTCCTGCTCGCGCTGAAATTTCCCTGCTCGCGCTGGCTGAAAAAAAAAAAACTCCCCCTACCTGACTGCTGATTGGCGCGCGCTCCCAGGCTTTGTGGGCGCACGGCCAGGCTCTATGTGAGCCAGCCCCCAACGAGCAGCCATTCTTTTCCCATGGAGGATGGAGGACACAGTAAGTATTATCTGTGCCTTCCCCCACCTCCCTCCCCTCCCCGGCGCTCCTGCTGCCCGCAGTTATGGTGATGGGAGCGGGGATGCCCCCTCATGTCCCTGATTCCCCCGCTTCCCCCCGGTCCCGCGTCAGAGAGCGTGCCGGGTGATGGGAGCGGGGATGCCCCCTCATGTCCCCGCGGAGCAGGAGATGGGCGGGGGGGAGCGTGATGGTGCTGGTCGCGGCCTTTCAAAAGGTGTGTAGAGAGAGAGTGAGTGTGTGTGGGCATGGGAGAATGTGTGTGTGTATATGGGAGAGTGTGTGTGTGTGTATATATAGGTGTGTATATGTGTGTGTGTATATGGGTGTGTGTGTGTGTAGATATGGGTGTGTGTGTATATATGGGTGGGGGGGGGGTGTATATATGTGTGTGTGGGTGTGTGTATATATATATATATATATATATATATATATATATATATATATATATATATATATATATATGTATATATATATGTGGGTGTGTGTATATATGTGGGAGTGTGTGTGTGTATACAGTATGTGGGTGTGTGTGTGTGTGTGTGTATATGGGTGTGTGTGGGTGTATATATATGGGAGAATGTGTATGTATGTATGGGAGTATGTGTGACACCAGAGGTACCCACCCCTGCCCCGGTAAGTCACCCACCCCTGCCCCGGTCAGTCACCCACCCCTGCCCCGGTCAGTCACCCACCCCTGCCCCGGTCAGTCAGTCAGTCACCCCTGCCCTGGTCAGTCAGTCAGTCACCCCTGCCCTGGTCAGTCAGTCACCCCTGCCCTGGTCAGTCAGTCACCCCTGCCCCGGTCAGTCAGTCACCCCTGCCCCGGTCAGTCAGTCACCTCTGCCCCGGTCAGTCAGTCACCCCTGCCCCTCTCTCTCTGGTCTCCCCCATCTCCCCTCTCTCTGGTCTCCCCCGTCTCCCCTCTCTCTGGTCTCCCCGTCTCCCCTCTCTCTGGTCTCCCCCGTCTCCTCTCTCTCTGGTCTCCCCCGTCTCCCCTCTCTCTGGACTCCCCCGTCTCCCCTCTCTCTGGACTCCCCCGTCTCCCCTCTCTCTGGTCTCCCCCGTCTCCCCTCTCTCTGGTCTCCCCTCTCTCTGGTCTCCCCCGTCTCCCCTCTCTCTGGTCTCCCCTCTCTCTGGTCTCCCCTCTCTCTGGTCTCCCCTCTCTCTGGTCTCCCCTCTCTCTGGTCTCCCCCGTCTCCCCTCTCTCTGGTCTCCCCCGTCTCTGGTCTCTCTCTCCCCTCTCTCTTTCTCTCCCCTCTCTCTTTCTCTCCCCTCTCTCTTTCTCTCCCCTCTGTCTCTTTTTCTCTCTTCTCTGTCTCTTTTTCTCTCTCCTCTGTCTCTTTTTCTCTCTCTCTCTCTCTCTCTCTCTCTCTCTCTCACCTTCTCTCTCTCTCACCTTCTCTCTGTGTCTCTCACCCACACTCTGTCTGTCTCACACTGGATCTGGATCTCTTATTTACCCAATATATCTTAACTGCCCTATACTACACCGAAATAACCTACACTGCTTTCTTCCAGATCTGACTCAAGCTACACATGGAAGACATCGGACCCCCCCCTAACCCAGAAGACAGGTAGGGAACACATCCCCTCCAATGTATAACATTGCGGGAATGTGGGTACCTGGACATTGAGAGACTGCGGATCAGGTAAGATCCCAGGTGGGATTGCTGCTTTAGATATTGTGAAGCGGGGGCATCCAAGCACTGGTTAAGGAGTTCAGGAAACCACACACACACACACACACACACACACACACAACTAAATTGTAGTATAATGTAATACAATAAATACATTTATGTCAAAAACGAATGTTGTTTTGACTAGGAATTTATAAAATGTATTTTATTTATATATTTTATTTTAAAGCGCGGTTGGGGGCGGGACTAGGGTTGGGGGCGGGACTATGGGTGGGGTTGGGGGCGGGACTAGGTGGCGAGTAGATTTTTTGGTTCGGCAAGTAGATTTTTGGGTGATTTGTCGAACACTGTATATATAGATATATTTTGAATAAAATGGTCTTTTAGTTTAACTCTTTGGCCAAAGTGTGGTAAGCCCTTGAGCCCCTCCAAGGCAGACCACGTCTCAAGGGTCCTAACACTCATATAAATTCCTAATAACCTGTACATTACCAGGAAGAATGATTTATAATTAATCTGTCAAAATTAGTTGCATAGTTCTAAGTCTGATTGAAGCTCTTATTAACCTGTATAATATCAGGAAAAGCCCTCTGTATTAGATGTGTTGCAATCAAACTGCATGCAAGTTCCCATGAGTGTGGAAGGTGAAATGGATTTATTATAAATCATTCTTCCTGGTAATGTACGGTTATTAAGAATTTATATTAGTGTTAGGACCCTTGAGATGTGGTCTGCCTTGGGGGGGCTCAAGGACTTACGACACTTTGGCCAAAGAGTTAAACTAAAATACCATTTTATTCAAAAGATATATATATATATATATATATATATATATATATATATATATATATATATATATATATATATATATATATATATATATATATATATATATATATATATATATATGTAACGGGTATTCCCCCACCCAATCGCAGATATGCAGGTGCAAGGAACATATATTGTTACTCAGGTGTGGTGCATAACCTGTTGGCTCACAGGAGGGCTGAGCTTCCGCCACGGGGAACCTGGGGCAATTACACTAGGGTTGATCACTTACAACGATGCAGCGCCTCCACCTGCGATGGCTCCCACCAGAGGGGGAGTGGTTCCTCGCAGGACAATCAGTAATAACATACACGGTGAGGTAAAATAACTAAGGACTTTACTAACATGCAAACAACATATCATGCAATACCTTTATATAACCTGTGTCCCTCTCTAGAGGAGACACCTACGGCATCGCGCAGGACGCTTCCCCAACACCAAGTGATCCCACCCAGTGTCCAAGGAACCCCACCCAATGTCCCGCACTCTTGCAGAGAGTCAATGGGTGACTGCGCAGTCACTATTTATACTAAGGGCCCGTTGGTGCACTTGTGTAGTAGATAGTACCTGCCGAGCACTCCCGCGCTCGGATCTCCAACGGGCTTCACAAAGGATCAGTCGTATGATGGTTCCGTCTGATTCTACACCGGACTCCTTGCACGCGAACCGCCAGGGGTGGTCCGAACCTGGTGAACAGTCTCTGCAGACCCCAACGAGGGTCCGAACCTCTTAGCAGGAACCGCAGCGTCTGCTGTGTCCCTGTCTAATCTAAATGGCACTAACGTGACAGGAATCCTATCCTAGGGCCTGTCCCTGTAGTGCAGCAACCTGTAGTGGCTTGGGGAACTCCTATGGGCCTGCAGGGGTAATGACCTATCCCACCCCCTAACTACCCAAGTCCCTCGCCTCACTACTATCTAACTAGTCCCAGCGCCTACAGCAGCAAGCTGTAGCTCACTGGAGGCTGCAGCCAACGTGCTGCGCAACAAGGTGCCTGTCTGTCAGACCTCACAGCACTAACAGCCGTGACTCTGACAAGGCAGCACTCTACACTAAGGGCAGCGTCCCTATCTTGGGCCTCCCTAAGCATTTACCCACTAAACTAGTGGGGAGTTGGGCCTACCTGGGGTGTAGGTACCTATATGGGGCAGGAGCTGCACTCGCTCCCCGCACCCTTCCTTCCCTACAGCTCCCTGACTCCAACTCTCTGTAACCTTCCTTTCCCAGCTCCCACTAATGTAAGTGGCAGGGTCCCTAACCTGAGGGCAATCCCTGGCAACACTCACTTTACTGGGGAGCTGAGATATCTCGGGCCCTGGGGGTGCTGGCCTAGTACAGGGAGTCCCTGACTCCTGTACCCTACCTCCTTCCCTGGGCTGCTCCGGTCTCTCACTGACTAACGTGGCTCAGCGCGCGAAATGTATCTCTTTGCCTGCCTGGCCTTCCTAAGCCCTATTGGCTCCCTGGTGTCACATGGGGCATACAGAGGCTCATGGGGCCTGTAGTCCCTCTCTAGGGCCCTCCCTAATAGGCTCTGGCTTCGCGGGCTTTTCTGCCTCTTCCCTGCGCATGCGCGAACTATAGGGGGCTGCCTTGACTCCCTCGCGCTACCTCTCGCCAGCCGCCGGGCCCGTAGCAACGCGATCGCGGCCCTAGCGACGGCCCGATCGCGTCCCCGGCAACCGGCATGCACTAAGGGGCAACGCGCTACTCCCCGCTCCAGCCCTACACTCGCGCGACCACTACGCCTGCGCGAACTAACGCGCAATGGTGGCGCCCTAACCGCCCGGCTCCGAGAGTGCCGGGATTCCCGTGATGCGCGTGCGGCCCTGGCAACCGGCCGCACGCGTCCCCAGCAACCCCCGAGCCGGGACCTGACCGCCCTCACCTCCCGTATCGCCCGATGGGGCCGCCATTGGACTCGGCGGCACCCGCGATCTCTGGGAAGGTGAGGGGGGTGCTGATACTGCTGGGAGACCTGGCTACATATATATATATATATATATATATATATATATATATATATATATATATATATATATATATATATATATATATATATATACTGTACCATGTATTTGTGTTAATGGATGTAGCACTGAGCTCTGTCTGTGTTTCATGTTCTGTCTCTGGTTTTAAATATATATTGCCATGCTCAGTAGCACTCCTCTATTTCACTTATACGTATATATATATATATAATGTTGTGGTTATTTTGGGGGTTCAATATGAGGTTATAGGGGTTCTGTATGTTTTTCATTATTTATTTAAGAAAGAATCCTATACTTTTTAGTATTTTTCCCTAGTTTCCTTTTTTTAAATGTAAACTAATGTCTCTGCAATTAACACAGTTAATTACCATATGCATATACTGAAGAAAGTTGATTATTTACAGAGGTAAAACGATGACTTCTCTTACTTGGTGACAGTCTCATACTAGGCCTCACAGTTTAGCATTAATAAAACAGATATGTGCTACTGTAGAGTGCGCCGGTTGCTTTTATTTTAAGGAAACAGTTTTCAGACCTACACCAAATCCTGTACTTACCTGTATGCAAACAACGTACCATAACAAAAGGAGGTTTGGCACACCAAAACATAACACTAAATAGTACATTTATTATTGTAAAAACATAGCCACTTGCTTTAGCAATATTACATTTATTATGTTTTGCTGTACCGAACCTACTCCTATTATTTTATGTTATTTGCTTTTGTTTTTGAAAGTGTTAATAATTGTTAATATGTAATTATTTTGTCTTACATTTTATCGTAAAGAAAGACACGTAGTGGGAGGCTTCACAACACATAACAACTGATGAAAAATAACTCTCTTATAGAAGTGTAACAGTGTTTCCCCCACCCGATTACAGATAGGGGCCATTACAGGGTGTGTGGTGCATATACCTGCTGGCAACAGGAGGGCTGAGTCGACTGCCGATGGTAGTGGGGACACAGGAACAGGCTTTGGAGTTCATACCCCACATATATCCTTAGCAGTGCAGCGCCTCCATCTGCCGTAGACTCCAGGAACTGAACGTGGTCTTCCACGGTAGAACTTATTACCTCTCCCCACCAGTAAAGTCACGCATCAGGCAGGAGGTATATTGCAAACAGGAACGGGTTTATTACTATACTCTGTAGTAACAGGAACAAGGCAGGATCTGCTCAATACAGTCTCTCAGGATTCACCGGAGGATAGTCCCTGGACCGTCACTACAGGCCAAGGGCACCTGCAGCCGTCTAAGCTCTTCCCCACCTCCCTAGCAGAGGTAGAAGTATGGTCTACACTCACTCTTCCCCAGAGGGAAGAGGACTGGAAAAGGCCAAATCTCAGCCTTTCCACTGTGTGACCTGCCTTCCTCAGAAGGGGAGGGAACACCCCTAACTTTAGGGTGGTCCTGCCCTTAAGTACAGCCAGAAGGTGGGCACCCCGTTGTCCCAGCTACAACAGGATGTACCACCCCTGCTGTCACTCAAGTGCAATACCACAGGAAAGGGGAAAACCCCATAACAACTACTGGCAACCTGATAGTACCATGGTTTACTGCCAGTCCTAGGGCACAATAGTAGCCATACCCAGCCATGGCTACAGAAGCATCTTCAAAAATATTCACTCAGATATTCAGCAGTTTTAATTTTCCACCGTCTCAGATTCTCCATCAAGGATTGACCTAATTTTGTCCCATCTAGGTTTGTATGTAACCTTATATTTTTCTGTATTAAACCTCATCTGCCATTTACCTGCCCAAGTTTCCAGTTTATTTAATTCCTCTACAGAAGGTCTTTGATAATCTACATAATTTAGTTTCCTCAGAAAAGATGGAGACTTTGTTTTCTATGTCAACCATAAGGTAATTAATAAACAAATTTAAAGTAGTGGTACCTGTACAAAACCTAGAGATACACCACTGAAAAGGTTCAATTTATGGCAATTCTGCTGTCCATCCTTCAACTAGTTTTCAATCCAGGTACAAATATTTTCACCCTTACCAATTTCCATTTATTTTGTATACTAACCTCTTGTGGGACCGTATAAAAAGCCCTTTGTAAAATGTAAGTAAACCACTTAAACAACCTAAACCCAAGGGTATACACTGATTAATACAAATACATGTATCTAACAATGCTTTAAAGATTGCTCATTTATGTTCCATGTTTTTTTCCTGCAAGAACTTTATCCGAATGTATATTCTTAGTTGACTAAAATCTGCTTTTCTAAAATTAAGATTTTTTTTCCGATGAATGCTTTTTTATTCATATCCAGATATATGTTGTTATTTATCTATTTGGAGGAAGTCTAGAGCTGAAGGGGTGGAGTGGTTACAACATTAGCACCACCAGCTTAATCATATGGGTTATTAGTGGGAATCTTCCTCTCTGCTACATTAAAGGCATTATTTGGTAAGCAGTGTTATGCCATTAGACACCTTACCGCTGATTCAGTTACATGGCATATAAAGTACCTTCTGGTTCCAGGTACTGTCTTATGGCATAGCACTGGCATGCTGTGTGAGCCGTGGGGGATTATGCTATATCAGCCAAAGAGACCCATCGAGCGGGCTGTTTTGTGTCGAAACTCCCCATTGACTTCAATGGGGGATTTTGGATTAAATTGGCAGATGAAATCTATGATGACTCAAAAATCTCAAGTGAAAAGTAATCTGTAATTTCCAAGAAAGGAAAAATACAGTGGCCGTGAACAAGATCAACCAATATTGTTCTCGACACAAAAAATGGATTTTAAAAGAAAAAATAATTCCTGTATATTCCTTTGTATTTTGTTCTCCATATCAATCCCTGCACTCCACTGGCTACTCCTCACACTTATGTCACAAAGAAACAATCCTTCCCTCTCTTCTGGTCACACAGCAGTGGAAGGTAGAAGCTTGTCCAGAAGGGAAGAGGAGGTGTGAGTCATGCTACTCCTGGAAAAATGCATGTGACAGAGGGTTTTTTTTTTTAACCAATTAGTAGCCAGAAAGTCTAGCAAAAGTGAAAAGGTTCATTTTCATGCGTTGGGGGATGATGTTCTCATTTCCCACCAAACTGCACATTTTCCATATTCCTAAATAAAGAATTACAAGGGTAAATCCAAAATGTTATGTGCCTGAAGTCCTCCCTCTTCTTTAGGAAATGAATGTGGCACTTTATATCGTATCTTGTGAAACTCTGACTCAGGCCCTCATTCTCTCCCATCTCGATTACTGCAACCTCCTGTTGTCCGGCCTTCCTGCCTCTCACCTGTCTCCCTTACAATCTATCCTAAACACTGCTGCCAGAATCACTGTACACTTTACTAAATCTGTCTCAGCGTCTCCCCTGCTGAAATCCCTCTCCTGACTTCCTATCAAATCCCGCATCTCGCACTCAATTCTTCTCATCACTTTTAAAGATTTACACTCTTCTGCTCCTCCTTACATCTCAGCCCTAATTTCTCGCTATGCACCATCCCGAATTTTGCGTTCTGCTCAAGGATGTCTTCTCTCTACCCCTTTTGTATCTAAATCCCTCTCAGATCTTAAACCTCTCTCACTAACTGCCCCACACCTCTGGAATGTCCTTCCCCTCATCCGACTAGCACCCTCTCTACCCATCTTTAAGACCCACCAACTTAACGAAGCATGTGAGTAACTACGTGGCTAATACTATACACCTGATACATAATGCTTGGCCCCTTGCAGACGGACTTACCAGAACACCCTCCTACTGTCTCTGTACGTTCTTCCTACTTACCAATTAGATTGCAAGCTCTTTGGAGCAGGGACTCCTTTTGCTAAATGTTACTTTTATGTCTGAAGCATTTATTCCCATGATCTGTTATTTGTATTATTTGTTAATTATATGATTGTCACGTGTATTACTACTGTGAAGCGCCATGTACATTAATGGTGTTATATAAATAAAGACGTACATACATACAGTATATATGGTTATTGGAATTGCTAATAGAAATTACTGTGTTTTGTGTTATGGGTAAATACGTTTTAATGAGACACCATTTACGTGATGAGCATTGTACATATTTAATTTTCTCTGATGAAGCACTATATTAGGGGTGAAACGTACTAGAATGCAGCATGTGAACTTACTCTACTACTGTTCGGCCTGTACCGCATGTGTCCATTTGCTTAATACATTTTATTTTTTCCAAGAAAAGGAGGAGGCTGATCATTACGCAGTGGCTCTTGTCACGGTGAGCTCTGCATTTACCTCAGCTCTAAATATATAATTATATGTTGCGATTGTGGCTAGTTTATTTATTTATTTATTTATAAAATATTTTACCAGGAAGTAATACATTGAAAGTTACCTCTTGTTTTCAAGTATGTCCTGGGCACAGAGTAAAACAAATAATACATGGTTACAAGTACAGTTACATAAATGAACAGGGTATACATTATATACAAGACATTGCATGCACAGTTAAAGAAAATATATATTATGAGCGTATGAAACAGTTACAGACCAGATTAAAGTGTGAGACAGCCTTAGATTTGAAAGAACTTAAGCTGGTGGTGGATATGAGAGTCTCTGGTAGGTTGTTCCAGTTTTGGGGTGCACGGAAGGAGAAGGAGGAACGTCCGGATACTTTGTTGAGCCTTGGGACCATGAATAGTCTTTTGGAGTCTGATCTCAGGTGATAGGTGCTGCATGTGGTAGGGGTGAGGAGCTTGTTCAGGTAGCTGGGTAGCTTGCCCAGAAAGTATTTGAGGGTGAGACAGGAAAGGTGAACTTTGCGCCTAGACTCTAGTGTTGACCAATCTAGTTCTTTGAGCATTTCGCAGTGATGTGTGTTGTAGTTGCATTGGAGAACAAAACGACAAATTGAATTATAGAGGGTGTCAAGTTTGCTAAGGTGGGTTTGAGGAGCCGAGCCATATACTATGTCTCCATAGTCAATAATTGGCATTAGCATCTGCTGTGCAATACGCTTTCTGACCAGGAGACTTAGGGAGGATTTGTTCCTGTAAAGTACCCCTAGTTTGGCATAGGTCTTGGTTGTCAGGGTATCAATGTGCATCCCGAATGTTAAGTGGGAGTCAAACCATAAGCCCAGGTATTTAAAACTAGTGACAGGTGTTAGGGTGGTGTTAGCGTTGGTTCTAATCAGGAGCTCGGTCACTGGAAGCTTTACAAATTTAGTCTTGGTCCCAAATACCATTGTTACAGTCTTGTCAGTGTTTAAAAACAGTTTGTTTTGGGAAATCCAGTTTTCGAGTCTCAAAAAGTCAGACTGAAGTATGTGTTGAAGGTCAGAGAGGCTATGGCTGTGTGCATATAGGATTGTGTCATCTGCATACATGTGTATTGAGGCTTCCTTACAAGCTGTGGGAAGATCATTAATGAACACTGAGAAGAGTAGGGGCCCCAGAACAGAGCCTTGTGGGACACCACAGGTGATATCCAGGGGGTTGGAGTTAGAGCCTGAGATGGACACATGTTGGGATCTTCCTGATAGGTAGGACTGAAACCAGTTTAAAGCATGTTTCCCTATTCCAGAGCTCTGGAGTTTGTTAAGCAGGATAACATGATCAACTGTGTCAAAAGCCTTTGCAAAATCTAGGAATACTGCACTAGTGAGTTGTCCCCGTTCCATTCCACACTGGATTTCATTGCAAACTTTTAGCAGGGTAGTTACGGTGGAGTGTTTGGGACGAAACCCAGACTGGAATTGGCTAGGGAAATTTGTCTTGGTGTAGAAATCGCTTAATTGGGAGTGGACACATTTTTCCATAACTTTGGATAGAATTGGGAGAAGTGAGATTGGCCTGTAGTTTGAGACAGTGTTTTTGTCCCCACTTTTGAAGAATGGGACAACTCTGGCAGTTTTCCAGGTCTTAGAGATTTGGCCTGCAGACAGGATAGAGTTGACTATGGACGCAATTGGTTTGGCAATGGCTGGGGCACCAAGTCGTAGGAACCTAGATTGTAGTAAGTCGGGTCCATGTTGGCTGCTTAGTTTTAGTTTGAGGAGCGCTTGTGTAATCTCCTCTTCAGATACTGGGCTAAATTGAAAATTGTGGGCAGTGTTGGGAGGGGGTGGGACTGTAGGGATACTCCCAGGATGAGATTCATGTTTGGGGTTTGTGATGCGTTTCGCTAATAAGTTAGTGGCACACCCCACAAAGTAATCATTGAATGCATTTGCAATGTCAGTGGGGTTTGTCAGAGTAATATCCCCCTTAGTGATATTACTTGGTTGTTGATGGTTAGGAGGCTGGAATATATTGTTGATAACCTTCCAGAAGTTAGCTGGGTTTGATGTATTTTGGTGGAGATTGTCAGAGTAATATTGTGCTTTTGTATGCCTTGTTTGCCTTGTGCACATGTTCCGCATGCATCTGTAGTGATTGAGATCCTTGGTAGTGCCAGTTACTTTGTAGCTTTTCCACAAGGCATCCCTGAACTGGTAGAGTGCTATAAGGTCAGTTGTAACCGATGGAAGGTGGGCCCCCCGTACTCTTATTTTGCGTAGTGGAGCATGGGTATCACAGAGTTTTAAGAACTCGGATTGGAAATAGTCGAGCGCAGAATCGGGGTCGGGAATTAAATCGATTCTGTGCCATGGGCAGTTGGTAAGGTCATCCAGAAACTGTTGTGGGTTAAAGTTTTTAAATGTTCTAGTGAGGAGAACTTTAGGGCTTGATTGGGGCGGTTTAATTTTCCTTACACAGTACACTATTGCATGGTCACTGAAAATGTCAGGAAGGATGCCAGAGGATTGGATTCTGCTGGGGTTTGAGGAGAGACTCCAGTCTAGCAAGGAATGGTTATGCGATTTCAGGTTTATCCGTGTGGGTTGGGAAATGAGTTGTGATAAGTTAAGTGACTTGAGTTGTATCTGGATTTTGTGGTTTTTAGGGTCAAGCCAATTGAAGTTGAAATCCCCTAGAACTAGCAGCTCACTCTTCTCATTCAGAGAGGAAATGGAGCCAAGAAATTGGGTGATATCAGTCAAGGATTGTAGAGGGGCTTTAGGGGGGCGGTAGATGCCAGCGAGCAAGATGGGCTTAGAAAAGGGGAGGCAGATTTTGCCAACTAGAGTTTCAAAAGAGGGTGGGCTTGGTGGGCAATTTAACAGTGTAAATTGTAAGGTGTCTGCAATATAAAATAACACCCCTCCTCCTCTCTTTGACCTATTTCTCCTAAAAATGGAGTATCCCTGAATGGCAATATGTGCATCAGGGGTTTTAGGGGATAGCCATGTTTCTGTAAGAACAATGGCTTTAGGTTTATGCATAAGGCACCATGCCCTTAGTTCATCCAGTTTGGGCAGCAGGCTCCGGATGTTTATATGGGCGACAGATAGCCCCTTTTGGAATTTAAAGGTGGAATTCTCAGGGGCATGGGACAGAGCTGAAATGGGAGGACCTGGGTTAGGTTCAATATCACCTGCTAAAGAGAGTAATAGTATGAGTAGAAATTTGATTAGTTGTTTGCAAGTTGTAGATTTGTGGTGTTTGGCATTAGAGTGAGCAGTGGTTGGTGTGCTGGTTTTTAGAGTTCTCCACAAACATTCAGTAGATAGTGCAAGGCTTTTGAGTAGTCCAGGGTGTATGGTGATGTTGGGTGTGGGCCAGGATGGAGGAGTTTGTAGTGGATAGAGGGAGTAACATCTCCATGAGGCCAGGAGAAAGAAAAAAGTTAAAATACATAGCAGGTTCATGATGCCAGAGGTAGGCAGTGCTGCAAGGAGCTGTTGTGAGCAGAGTGAGTGTGAGCAGACTAACAGCAGGTGTGTGCCTGTTCCTTGTCAAATGTTTAGCTGTATTGCAATGCTAGAGTCAGTTCAGGGTTTCAGTGTATTGTGCAGTCAGTTTTGGGAGAGGCTGCAGTAAATAAATTGTAAAGGGGTGGGGGGTTGATATAGGCAGGTTAGCAAGCATGGGATCATAGTGTGATCTGAATAGCTTACCGTTTGTTGTCTTGCGTGAAAGAGTTTGCAGTAGATCCAGTCCCCAGTCACCTCTAGTCAAACTGAAGTCTAACTGTATTTATCACTTAAAAACCTCACCACATAGACTTATACCCAATCTAGTGAGAGGAGCTCGACCTAGCAGGACCACTTACAGAGCCTGCAACTGATCGGATGCATTTGTAACCACTGCCTGATCATACAAACGGTATGTGGTTCCTATGCAATACTGATCTCATGTATCCTGATATTAATCAAGGATCTTTTTAAGTGTCTAGTCTACAATAACCAGGGGTACATTAGGCTGATCTGTTTAAGCAGAGTCACCACCAAATAGTGAAGACTTTACCATTAGAGATAGCACTTTTTTCTGCAGCAGACTGACAATTGATTTAACTAATTCAGCTTCATTAAGGAGGAGGGAATATATCTCCTCAACTTTGATAATAGCCCTCCAACATTACAATAAGGAGGGATTACTTAGTGCTAATATATTACCCCATATACATTGTATATGGTGATACAGGTCTGTATGTCAAGCTTTTTAACTATACAGTATAGTTATTTAGCAAACATATTTCATCACACCCTGATTATAGCCGGCTTCTGACTGGGATATACAGTCATTTTTATTCTCATTTATGTACACCCCTTTATTTTAAGAGATATACCATTAAAATTATTTTTAATCCTTATCACTTATCATTACTATTACTATTTACTTTAGAGTTATAGAGTGCTACCAGCTGAGTCCTTTTTCTTTTGTGTATCCACCTTTAAGACCCACCTTAAAAAATACCTGCTTAACGAAGCATGAATAGCTCCGTGGCTGATACTATACACATGATACATAAACCTTGGCCCATTGCAGATGAACTTACCAGAACACCCTCCTACTGTCTGTACGTTCTTTCTACTACCAAATCGATTGTAAGCTCTTCGGAGCAGGGACTCCTTTTCTTAAATGTTACTTTTATGTCTGAAGCCCTTATTCCCATTATGTGTTATCTGTATTATTTGTTATTTATATGATGGTCATATGTATTACTGCTGTGAAGCGCTATGTACTTTAATGGCGCTATAAAAATAAAGACATACATACATACATACATAGCGCACTTTCCCCCACCCCCTGGGAGATGTGTGGCTACGGTGTGTGTGTGTGTAGTGCAATACACGTGGCGCCCAGGAGATCTGAGCTTCTGCCGCTGGGAACCTGAGGTATACCGGAGTGGTGCTCGGTAGCGCCTCCACCTGTACGGGATTCTACTGTGTGGAATACCCCCATTACAGGACACAAAGAATTACATCGTGGTATAAGATAACGATTTTACTGCAGGTAACCAAGATAAACACAAACATAAATATACCCAATCCAACCAACCACAGGGCCACGCACGGCCGTACCCACTAGTCCTCCGTTCCCCCACCTGTAACACAGTCCCCAAAGTATTGAAAGGGGCCCTTGGGCACCCAACCACCCTGGCGTCCACAAAGTAATCCCCCACCCTATGTGTGGTACAGCGCTGTCCACTAAAGTGTTTGGTTGGTGCATTTGTATTGTTGGGTACCTGCCGGGTGATGCCGCACCCGGGTGCGCTGTGGAAGATATGATCCACTGATCCAGCGATGAGTCCGCCTCCCCAGTGGGTGGTATCCAGCTGGAGGGTCCCACACTGATGATAGTCTCTGATGGAGCAGGTGTCTGGTCCCAGGTGTCTGTGTCCCCATGCTCTGGTTCAACAAGGGCAGTATCCCTATCTATGGGCCTGTCCCTGCAGCATCCACAAGCTACACAAGGGAGTCGGGGCCTAGCTGGGGCCTAATCGGGGATATCTGGCCTAGTGCAGGTGCCACAGACACCTTACCCCTTCCTTGTCCCAGCTTCGACTGGCACGGCCTTCGCAGTGAGCCAAATGTATCTTCTGGAGAGCAGGGGAATCTGGGAGCCCTATTGGCTCTGTTGTGCCACGTGATCACCAGCCCCGCTGCATTCTGGGGTCTATAGTCCCACGGAGCCCTCTCTGGCTACTGGCTGCTTCGCAAGCCTAGTCTTGCTCATGCGCGGCATCTTGCGCATGCGCAATCACTTCCAAGATGGTGGCGCCCTGCAAAAGGAGCTGCCGGTAGTCTTCAGCGATGCACTCGCCTGCCCACACTGCGCGTTTGCCGCGAGCGCACGCACCCCTCCGCTGACCAACCCTCACCCCATAGAGGTAAGGGGAATGGAAAGGGGACCAAGGGGGAACCTAGCTACACATACATACAACTTGACAAAAATATTGGTATTCGACTTGCATAGGGGTTCTTACATATGAGCTTTCAGGACTGCAGAATACTACTGGAGATTAAGAACTTTAACCTTTCGTTGTGAAGAATAAAAGCGGACTTGAATCTTGTAACATGTTTATGGTGCTGGCCACATTCATTGGGTCTATAATCAGCATCTCTGTTTTTAAAGATTAGACATGCTTACTTAGCAAAGTTGTTAGAGTCCCTATTCAATGTGGTGTGAAGCCATATTTCTCTTACTCATGAAGATTTAAGCCTCACTAAAAATGCTTCACAGCATACTGAATAGGAGCCTAAGAGATAATCATATAAATAGCAGATCTTCCTGAAAATATATGTAGCTTAAAAAGTGCACAGTATAAATGTCTTTCACTGAATGCTTTTCAGATAGACTATGATGACACCTAGTGGCATTTACATCTATATTTCTCAATATAAATACAGTACATGTGTATGTATGCAATTGGCATAAAACATTGCTACAGTAAAACATTGGCATTTGTAAAGTATATTTACAAAAATATATGTGAGGTTGCTTTGAGATAGCAGTTTATTTGTATTCAGACAAATACAGCACTTAAGAGCTATTTAAGTGTCAGCTCTGTCAGCGGTCTTTAAATAACCCTTCTATAGAAGATTAATTATATCTATATCTATATATATATATATTTTAATCTCTTAATAAAACATATACAGTTATGTTTTGGAAGGATCTTTGTCTGCATATCTTCACCAGGTTCAATAGTTC
Source organism: Ascaphus truei (assembly GCF_040206685.1). NCBI lineage: Eukaryota > Metazoa > Chordata > Amphibia > Anura > Ascaphidae > Ascaphus > Ascaphus truei. The sequence continues at coordinate 342,571,739 of NC_134486.1, forward strand.
ATATTTTGTATCCTGAAATGGATATAGTATTTTTTAAAGACAGGTACGGTTGAAACGACTTAGACTAAAAGGAGTTGAGTGGGGGTGGGTTCGGGGAGGGAATGGGTGGCAATCAAGGCACGTTAGTTCCGATCAGCTGTTGAGAGGATTCCCTGGTTGAGGTGTTTGGGGTCTAGGAGAAGTGAGCAACAATTGTTTGGTGGAAAACTTTACAGCCGCCAGGGGATGCAAGAGGATTGCGATCCCGAGCGGTGACGCATCACGTGGTGCGCTGGTGAGCCTATCAGCGCCGGTGGCTGGAACTGTCAGAGCTTCCCCCACCTCCAAAAAGGTAGGGAAGTGTGTGAATGTATGTATGTGTGTGTGTTGTGTATATGTGTGTGTGTTGTGTGTGTTGTGTGTGGGGGATGGACGGACCGGGGGGTCCGACCGAGGGGGGGGGGGTAGATGAACGGACCGACCGGGGGGTGGGGAGCGGCACGGCGAGCGAGCAGCAGAGGGCATGTGTGGGGGCTCGCTGCACCCTCTTGCAGCCCGCGAGACCCCTGCTGCAGCCCTCCGCTCAAACCACGCCTTCCCCCTCCTCAAACCTCGCCCCCTCCTCAAACCTCGCCCCCTCCTCAAACCATGCTCTCCCGCCTAAATCCACACTCCAGCTCCCACTCGCTACCAATTGCCTCTCAATGCGCCACCTGCATGCAGTGCGGGCGCGCTGACTGAGGCAGCGGGGCCTCGACCTTAGCTGACAGGTTCTGCATGTACTACCAAACAGGAGCATTCACATCTACTGGAATAGTGAGATCTATCTGAGCCCTCCCCTATCAGTGCACATCATTTTCTTCTAGAGATACTGGAATCAATATATTCCACTAAAACAAAACCTTGCAAACAAAACAGACCTTTCTGGCGCTTCGGGCATAAGAGACAACACAAATATTTGTGTAATATGTGGATAATGTCAATAGCGATGTATTGAGATCCTCAGAAGACCTTACACCTCAAAGAGACAGGAGACAACAAAAACACAGAAAACACTACCATAATGTATTATCCAAGAGGCACAATGACTGATTAATGTCAGGGATACTGGCAGAGAATGATTTAATACTCCATATGCAACAAGATTGAAAAACTCAATCTACATTAAAAAATGTGTACATTAGTATATAACAAAATAGATGTGCACACGAAATTGCCACAACATTAAAACAAATGCTCTTAGCACTTGATCTTTAACTGATCCGCTGGTGTAAAAATTGGAATCCTACTCACGACAAGTGACTAGGACATGAGCCTTAGTGTGGAGATATCACTGGCGCCTTGGTTCACCGTTGGTTGGTAGGTATTGGGTCCCAGTCATGCAGGAACGCCTCGCTGTCCAGACTCCTCCAAATCCTCGCCGCTCGGCAGCCCCTACTGACGTCACCACAGATTTCTCCCACTATGGTGTCCGCGCTGTGCCACAAGCCCAACGCATTTCGAAACTCAAAATAGCGGGTCTTTTCATCTGGGGTATGCTCTAAGATAGGTATGGCCGGCTATTTAAGCCCCATAGTTCACCGATTAATTGAATAATAGATTGAATGATGAATCATAGATGGATACTGATTAATACACAAAAGTTGGATCTTACAAAAGCCATATTCACTACTTGAATGTCACATCACAATACAGTGTTTATACATAATGAATAAAATCATCACGAATAACATCTTGACAGGGAAAGAATAGAATCTGATCTAATATCTACTTATCACAACCAGATAACAAATGAGTATTAAAGCTCCCTAATACATGAATAAACATTTAGAACGGAAACATACATTTAAATTTAGGTTTAGATCAGGATATCAAAAACTGACCAGACATCGATATTGAATATATACTGATATTACATTGAAAATGAAAAATCAGAAGTCTGACATTTGAATGTCAGTCTAAATTCACATTTGCAATATAAATATGATACATGAAATTCTAACAAATCTATGATAATACAGCACTAACCAAAGTATAATTATGTGCTCTGTTTAACCGAACAACAGAATTATTATATATGGATATTACCTTTCATCAACTTGGATTAAATCCTGATAGCCAATGCTACAAAGAGAGGAACCTATTAATTTGAATAGATATATGCACAAATCCTATTTTAGAAAAGCTACTAGATCGAATTCAAGGTTGAGTCTTTGAGGGCTCAACGTTTATAGTTCAAAGATCCAAAAGATTCTCTTTTGGAAATCAAGTTTAGCCTGTCTCCTCCCCTCCGACCAATAATAGGACATTCAATTGCATGGCATTTCAGCCCTTCTGGGCTTTGTGCATGAACCAATTTAAAATGATGCGATACGAGTCATTTTTTTTATATTGTATATATGTTCTCAAAGTCGTCTTTGGAGTGTTCTGCAAAACCTTACCTTAATCTCTAGTCCATTTGGTCTTTTGGGTAATATTGGAACTTTTATTCTACTGTACCTGCCACTTCTCTAATTTTCCAGCAGCCCCCTCTTCACTGTGTGCCTCACCTGACTATTAGGCCTCCTCCTATTGGAGTATCAGCATATTATTGGATTTATTAGTTCATAATTTTATTGTTATTGTATGTCTCTTGATTCCTTATGTTACATGGTTACATGGTTCATTGGCATAGGGACATTGTTTGTCCTGTATTTTAATCAATTGTCCTTTTATTTCATTTACTATTTAAATCTGCACTCTTTTTCTCCTTTCAACACATTTCATGGATTAGGTTAATATACTTTAGAGCTGCATTTTACTTTAGTTACATGCATTTCCACGATTCCTTAATTGAAAGTTTTCAATAATACACTTGATTTTATATATATATAAAAGAAAGATGACGGTTCACGCTTGCCGGGTATGCCGCAGATCTCCGGCGCTCCTATTTTATTTCTAAAAATGTTTTACCAGGAAGTAATACATTGAGAGATACCTCTCGTTTTCAAGTATGTCCTGGGCACAGAGTTATAAAAAATACATGGTTACAATAAAAGAACAGGGTTATACAGTCACTTCACAGACGTTTCATGGACAGATAAAGTAGGAAAATTGGGTACAGGGGATAAAGGGCTTGTGAGTTTCAGATAGAAATAGTGCAGCTTTAACATCAACTAACGGCAGCAAACAGCTCACGCCCTTTGGCTGTGCGCCTTTGGGGCAACGCAGATGTAAGCTGGAGTGGGTGAGGTTGAATCTGATGCATCTGTGAACAAAAAGATCTTTTCTTTGTGTCCCCATGGCTCATTAACATTTCAGTGGGTGGGGTTGCCGATTCAACAAAAAACAAGCACATGTTAACCCTTAGCACGCTGGTCCTGTGCAGAGGGGAGCCCCATCAGGCTCCACAGCCATCCCCTTCCCAAGCACAGGAATTAAGAGGGGACTTGGCTACATTTACATAGCAGAAGAGGAGAGGCGGGGAGTCTTTTAAAAACTGGCTCGACAGTGGGGCGATCTTCTAAAAATTAATTAAATTTAAAGAAAATTTAAGAGTGTGAGACCTTTGGCCTGAGTTCTAAAATAAAGCTCATAATTATATAGAAAGTATAGAACTGATTAAAAGGCCTCATACAGTACCTTCTGTACAACAACTGATAAGATGCAAGGAATTATGGCTACACAATAATAACAGGAGACTAAAATGCCTTCTAGGAGCCATCTAATGTACTGTGATTTATTAAACTGTGTACAATTGTACATAGATTCCTATAAGCTTGTGTCTGCTTATGCGAAGAGATAATTGGGAAAAGCAGATTTGTGAATTTGTTGGACATGTGAATTTGTTCACAAGTCGTATTTTGATTTACTGTACACTGGAGGGTTGTGTCACTTTTTCACTCACCATAACTTTTTGTGTCTGGTTGTTAAAGCAAAGCCATTAAATGCAAAGCTATTAAGCCATCCTCAAACTGATGAGACCCAAAATGTAGAAACAGCTGTATAAGTAGAGTTACTGGCCATGCACTTCTTTAACAGTGCGAAAGAAAATATCCTCTGGCACAGGGGCTGCACAAACTTTTCCCCCTGCGCCCCTCGCATGTTGTTCCCCTGTGCTCGCACCCTCCAGTTTGCGTATCCCTTCTCTGGCGCATGGAGCGTGGAAAACACATAAGTGTAATACCATCAGAGAACCTTAAAATACAGTTATGTGGTGAGAAATAGCCTCAATTATATCCTTGTTAATTTGGCATTAAAAGAATCCCTCTGTTTTCTTATTTGTCAGTTCTTACATCCACTCCACGTGACTATTTATAAATTTTGTCGTGCAAGGGTAAAAACCTTTTATTAAGAGTCAAAAAGGGCCATAACATAATATAGTTTTTTGCATAATCAGTGTGGTAGTATCCCAGAGCCCGAGCCCGAGCCCGGTATGGCTTCTTTACACCTTCCTTCAACGTGATCCAGAAAACATGGGCGTCAGACGTCCTGATGTTGTCCGCTTGTATGGAAGGCGTTAACACGCCCCCTCTGCAAGTATAAGGAAACTACACACTGGTGTCAAGTTTCGTGCCTGAGTGTAAGGGTTCCAGTCCAGCCTTTTGCTGGAACCTTCCCTTACGTGGCTGTTGTGGCCATCTTGGTTCGTGGCAAATCTCCCCCTGGACTTTGTAACTGGCTGCACTTGTTCCTGGGCTTTAATTGCAGCCTGAACCTGCCTTGTTGCTGCCTGCTGAGCGGCTCTGCACCTATTGGCTCTCCTTGCTATTTAGGGTCAGCCTCTTCCACCAGGAAGGGGCTGAGCAGAATACTTTTGTGACCTGTGCTTGTAGCAAACACTTTGCCTTGCCTGGCATTCTCTGTTTCCTGAGGCCTTCCCTGTTCCTGTGCAGTCCCTATTCCTTTGGTTTCCCTGGTTCCAACCCCAGCTAGTGAACTCTACCATCCATATCTCTCCTACCCTGACACGGATACCCATGATGACGAGTCCCACATCCAAACGTGGCTTTGTGGCCCAGGTTGGTGTTTCCATATCCCCACCTCGGCCCTGCCGTCCCGTCCTGTTTGTGGCAAGCACTCATTACACTGAGCTTCGTTAAATAAACTCCTTATTGAGAAACCTTTAAAAAGCAGGAAGTAACTGTGTGTCTGTGTTCCTGCTCCAGCAAGAGAGCAGGGTCAAAGAGCCGGTGACCTTGCTGGGATTAACACCCAGCACAAACCAAGCTCAAGCCTGCAGGGACCCAGGCTTCTTGTTCCCAGAGGGATTTGCTTGGAAACAATGGGGACCCCAAAGCCCCGCACCACAGAGAAGACTGCACAGAAACAGGGCAGGAGTGGACCTGAGAGACTTACTGGGAGCAGCAAAACTGCATCTGAGCTTCACCTAGAGAAATTGAGACACTGGACCAGCACGATTAGGACTTTTTATATTGTTAACAAATGTTTTGTATGATTTGGGGCTAGTAACTGGCCTAGCTAGCCAGCCAGGTAGCCACGGCCTTTCTGGTCTAATAAGTCTCCCAAGCTGGAGTAGGCTTTCTTTTTATGCTTTGTGATTAGTCTTAAAGGGACAATGTGCCCAATGTTTTACAGCATTAGTGCATGAAAAACTTTAAGTATACATAGATAAAACATCATTTAATATAATAATGTGTTGACATATCTCTATGACCAGCACTATATTATGAATGCTAAAGTATAAGTATAATTAATAAAAAATTTAACTTTTAAAACGGAAATTACTGAATAAAAAAAATAAAAAATAGAAGGATATATGAAAAACCAAAAAATTGATGTTACCCCTTGTAAAATGCATGCTGCGCTCACACTCTCTTCCCCCTGCCAGGTTGCTCTCTGCATGTGACTCATGACATCAGCCAATGGCAATGGACTTGAGACAGGAGGGACTAAGTTGAGAGGAGTCTTTAAGAGGCCCTGGCGGAGCTCATGGGGAGATCTGCCGCATCCTGAGGGATCTCAGGACTGACCAGTGGTGACTAAGATTCAGGAAGTGATCCGCATTATCTTAGTAAACACTAACTGGAAGGAGTGCAGGTTTACTCGATGAGTGGAGCTCAGCAGAGCATCCATTGGACATCAGCAGAAGGTACATGCACCATCAGAGGATCCTCAATGGAAGCCAAGTAAAGGGTACCAAAGCATGTGTAGACCTGCTACATAAATACCCCAATTAAGAACTGCAACAGTGTGCTGGCACTTTCACACAGGCCCTTAAAACATAGGAGCGAGTGGTATCAGAGAGTGACATGGACACACACTTGCGCAGCATTTTGTGGGGATTGTTTATGTTCTTATGTATTGTATGTGCATTGAATGATTCTTTAGTTTAAGATCATGTGGTTTACTTGGGTTTATGAAGACAAATAACTTTACCACCTTTGTGCTATAAACATTACTGTAGTCTGCCTCCCATTACTGCCACGTGGGGGATAACATATCTAGAAGGAGGACTTATGCCCCCACCTCAGACTTAGGTGATGGTCAGAGGTACATTAGAGGGGTTACATTAGATATGAATTAAAAAAATGCTTATGTAAAATTTGAGTTTTAAAAAGGGTATGGATTATTACAAATTAAAAAACCTTATAATCTACACACTTAATGATCACATTTGTTTCTTTTTTCTATTACTGGACAGTGATATGCAGTTGACTTCGAATGTTTAAAATTAGTTTTGGAAGGAGATGCAACCGCAGGTCTAAGCCATTGTGTTCTTGGGTTTGGGTTGGTGTGGGTTACTTTCTGGGGACTGCTGCTGCTGCGTCTTCTGTAGTAAATACACAACAAATATAAGAGGAGTTAACCTCGCTCAAACGGAGTATGTAACATTTTTTTATAGAAGAATAATGTCCCTTGTTGGGTGCTTGTGACAGGGTGAAGTCAACCCCTATCAGTTATGCCTGGGAAACATATGTCTGAGTGCTTCATCCAGCACTCAGAAGGTTAACTCAGGAGGAAGCTAGGTAATCAGGAGGTAAGCTGACACCAGTTAACCAGCTAGGTATAAAAGGATCTTGTTACTGGCAGTAGCTGGCTGCCTTAGACCGGAGAACTCTGCTATGTGAGCTGCTAGGCAGACAAATTCACCAAACGAACTACTTCAACCAAAGTAAGACTTGTTCATTTGTTTTCCTGACTGGTTAAAATACACTTGTTATGTTATGGAGAAATAAAGCCACTGAACGTTTTCATTTATCCTGAAACAACACGTGTGGACTGTTCCCTGACCTTGGCTACAGGCCGTCCTGCCACAGTGCTACATTAGGATTAGGTTTATACAAATATGTATAACTGGATACCGACAAAGAAAAGCAATCCCTGTAAAGATAAAGTGAAACAAAGTGGCACACAGACATGAATAAAAGAGAAAAAAACACAAAAGCGCACCAAGATGAGAAATGTAATATGTATTACCACAAATAAAAAATAGTAATAACTTACATGTACAAATTCTTTAATAATCCCCGATTTTAACGTTGATCAAAGGAGTAGGGCATCACATAGGAAATGTAAGGGCAGTCTCAGTCCTGGGAGATCAGTCCCGCGCGCTGGGGCTGTCTCCGTTGTGTCTCCTATCATCCACGTGTGTTAGCGTGGTGGGGAGTATAGCGCGCATGCGCAGGAACCGGAGCCATCTATAGGTGTCCTTATGATGCCTGTCCGTTTCTGATCATGTAGAAGGGAACGGACATAAACGATACACTTGGATGTGTACTGGTAGTAGGTAATGGAACCGCCAGCCACAATAGTCGCGACGCGTTTCGTTTTCCTAAGTAAACTTCTTCAGGCGATACATTGTAGTTGGTTTACAAACCTTTTTGTGAGGAATATGCCACTAAACATCCACATCAGGATGTCAACAAGGAGTGAACTATCAGGGGACCACCCATTTCCTGTTACTAAAACAGGTATTTAAGGGATTAGTGAAGTGAGTCTCACTTACCACTTTAAGCCCTGACGAAGCATAGGTTCCTATGCGAAACGGTCCGTCGGTTTTAGATGACGTCATCCCTTTGACGTAGGTGGAGGCGACCAGGATGAGGCCAGGAGATTTCGTGTACCGGGTCTAGCAGCAGACACGCGGCGGAACGGGTTGTATGAGTCTTTACCTTACGAGTCATACACTTTTCATGCCGGCTATACAACTTTGTGTGTGGTGTTGCAGCACTGTATGACACCTTTGTGGGAGGCTATTTATATCCAGGGCTTCCCACCAGTGGGGATTGTGTGCTTGTATATGCACGTTATACAAAAGTGTATTAGACCGGAACAGCTGGCATTTTTGCAGGAGGGTGTTTATGTCTGCGGTGCCCCACTGTGGGGGATTATCTGTACATTTATATGCACCCGTTTTAGCGCAGATGTATGGGCGTCTACTAGATGTCCCTATCTCATGTCAGTTTAGGACATTAACAGCTAAGATATACACCTTTGGTGTTAGCTCTGCATATATGTACCTCAGCTGAATGCTAAACTGCTATAAATATATACACTCTGTCCGTCTTGGCCATATAAATCTCAAGTCAGCTAATACCCTGAGTATCATATATACTGGGTACCCATATATACCTTTAGCATACCTGATATTGGGAGCTTACTTTTCCCTGGTCACCTATCCTCCTCTTATTTTAACACACTTCTCTTTCCCCGTTTACCCCACACCCCCTGATGTACCTTTCCTTGTATATATATATTTAAATAAACCTTTTTTGTTTTGCGTTGCGTAATACAGGGCTATTGGCCCGGGACTTATTGGTCCCTCCCACTTTTTCTTGTGAGTGCAGCCCTGGGTTTCTTGCTCCACTGGGGGCTTTAAACCCCCCCCCCTTTGGATTTATGTGTCCAAGACGGTGGAGGCAAGACAGCAGTGAACACTTTGCTAGCAGGAAGGTTTATGCTCAGCCAAATTGCCAGTGTGGCAGCTGAGCATATAAAGGGAGAAAGGACCAATGAGAGCTGCAGGCTGAACAGGACACGTCAGTAAGGTAGACTGTGGTGGGCTGAATGGATGCAGGAGACAGGTGTGGGAAGAATCCCTAATGAGGACAGGTGATGCAGTGCTTGCGTGCGTATTATGTGCATGTGCTGCGCACCGGTGCCGTCACCGCACGGGCGCAGCCTGGAGATTCTACATTTAGCTGCGCGAGTGTTTCGCGCCTACACGTAGTACAGCGGTTGGTGGAGGGAAGGCCAGCTGATGTGTCGCAGGGAGCGGAGTTCTCGGTCGCGGGCCGAGGTAAGACGGGAACACGCCAAGGGCAGCGTGACTCCCGGATCCTTACATTATCTCGGACATTAATGTCTCCTTGGTAATCACTCATCCATCTAGATAGGCGGGAGAAGCCATTGACCAACTACATTGTGGGATGAGGGTTTATACGCTGTGTTTATCTTACCGTTATATTCCCTGATGAAGTTCCTGGATGCGTCGCCCCAAAACGTGTAGGATCTCTTTTTTGCCTCACTGCCCAATTGGCAACTGGACTGATCACTACTATCCAAAGTTCTACTGCTCCAAATGTATTGGGAGCATATTTATGTTTACGTACTTTGGCTGTGACCACAGAGGTTGGAGAGACGATATCGTCTCTACCGTCAGCAGGTGTGACGGTGTTAGCCGGTGTGATCTGTGTGTGTTCTTTGTGCCAACCGGTTTAACCCACAGTGAGATCTCCGTTGGACCTCCGCTAGACTATTGCGGTGCTCCACTGGCCTCTCTTACCTAACCAGACTAATAAGAGTGATCACCGAGGAGACACTACAGATCTTGATGAGTACAACTTCTACCCGTGGAACGACCACTGACATCACTGACAGGCTGAGTCCTTGTTCTAATTACGTCTCTAATTTTATCTTGATGTATGTGCAATACTAACCCCTTTTAATGCGAATACGTTTCTAGATATACTATGAGTGGCTGTGTACTTTCCCCCCCATCTTTTATTTCCTTTTAAATATAATTACACCACAGATTTCAACTAAATGTTATTGCTGTTATAATGTCTGTACAATTGATATTACAACTTAACTTGTAATCCAAATTATTTAATAGGTACCAAAGGCAAAAGTTTTGACCATTAATTCTTAAAAACCCTTATACAAACTACTTAGTAACAGAGTTTTGCAACACCAGTGTATTGCATCAATAACGTCTAAAACTCAGATTTCTATCCATCTAAATTACAGCTGAATAAATCTTACATGGCAACTGACAACTATAAAAAGGAGGCATCCACCTCTTGCTCTCGTTACCCCGGAAGCCACTTAACAACCAAACGTACATTGCATCCTGCATGTTACATCAATTAGTGACATCCCAGTATACGTGGTCTCTCTATTTCTAGGCACACATGGCAGTTCGTCCGATCTCCGTTAGGCACTTTGTTTTGCCGTGCTCGGTCTGGATTAGCATACAGATGCAGCCGCCGGTTTTAGACTACTTGCCTTAAAAAATCTGTGGCTATCTCGCAGTAACTTGCAAGATGGTCCAGAGCAGGCTGACATGGCCCATCGGATGAACACAGCGGGGGATCCCTGCGTTTGAATGGGACTCGCAGCCCGGTAGGATTCACACAGCGTGAGTCCCAATTGAATGCAGGGACCCCTGCTGTGTTAATCCGATGGGCCATTAGTCTGTCTGCAGAAATCTCGCAGCGTTACTGCGAGATAGCCAGAGATTTTTCAAGGCAAGTGGTCTAAAACCAGCAGCTGCATCTGTAGGTTTCTAGTTTTAGAACTCTGAGACCCCTTCCCTTAATATCCAAACTCTCTTCACCAGCTACATAGCATCAGAAAATAGGAATATGTTTCAGAGGCATGCGAATTAAGGTCTATTATTTGGAGAGATTTTAGCATCATTTCAGGGCAGACGAGTCACATTTGTGCAACCTTTTATACATTGTAGAACTCAAATAATGATCTGGAGAGATCTGTATATAATGTGTAGCACTACACTATAGATACAATTGCACTTGGTATCTCTGCAGTTCTGCACTATGAGTCACTGAAATTCCAACTAAATAGATATAATAATAACTTTATTTCATATAGCACTTTTCTCCCAATGGGACTCAAATTGCTTCACAATTACTGTACAGTGTAGTGTGTGGTAAGCAACATTGTACATAGGATGTTTACACTGCTGTTGTCAAAATAGTTAGTACACTTTAGCCTAAGGAATTCAGATGCTGGCCCATGTGAGAGGGATTTAACCCTAACACTGCCTGCGCCTTACCAGGACTTACAATGCTAGAGCCAGGAAACACAGCCAGGGGCACTGGGCTACATAAGATGTAAGATTTATTCAACTACAATCTAGATAGAAACCTGAGCTCCTGAAATGATTCATACAGTACAATATACTGATGTTGCAAAACACTGTTACCTAGAGCTTTGTATACTACATAATAAATTAGCGTAACTTCTTAACGAGTATTTGTATGTGTAGTTAATTTATATGTTACGTTTAAGTGTTTTTAAGACATGTCAACCCTTTACCCTGTGGTAGCAATGAAATAATTTGGATTAAAAGTTAAGTTTTAATATCAACTGTACAGACATTATTGCATCAATAATATTTAGTTGAATTCTATGGAGTGCACTTATGTTTAAATAATTTATTTCAAGAGGCAATCCAAACATGCAAATATTTTTATGCAATTGTTTTTTTTTTTTTTTTAACGTAGGATTGAAGCAGGGGGCCTCCGGTACTAAACCCCATTCATTTCAGCTATGGAGACCCCGTGCTTCCTGAGATACTTCCCTCTGTAGGGGTTGTCTGCTTGGCCAACAGTTGTCATGTAATGCCTGCTTTTCAAAGCTCCCACACCCTGTCTGTGTCTGTTTCCCTCTCCACTGGTTCAATTCCCAGTGTCAGCTCCTTGTGAGCTAGGGAAAGTCACTTTATCCAAGCAGAACAGAACGGACCTCCCTCGAGCGTTCCTCAGCTTCCAGCAGATTGCTTGCAATGGGTCATTTACTACTCACTAGTAATACTAAGGGGGTATATTCACCACCCTCTGAGAAAATCCCATTCAATTGCGGTATCATCTGAGAGTGTGCAGCTAGAGATTGCTTCCATTTAACCCACAGAGACATCTGCTACATAGCGGTTCTCATCACCCAACTGATGGTCTGCAGGGGGTGCATTTACAACTCACAAGCAACACAAAGGGGGCGTATTTACTACCCGTTGAGAATATTAACCCCCTCAACCCTGGTAGCATCCGTGGCCACTGCTCCTACTCCTTTATTCCCATAGAAAAGTGAATCGCTAAGTCTCTAACAGGGTTGTATAAATGTCATATGTGTATCCCTGAGCATGCAGTAGACAAAATGGATCTGTACTACACAGCTGCATTTTATGCCCCATTGCTGTATTACTAGCCAGCCAGACTGACTCCACCACTACCGATTATATTGCAGTGATTTCCAGCCATACTCTGACCACTGGCAGGCTCCTCCCAGGTCTACCTATTACCAGGACGTGACAGCATTTTTGCCTTAGATCTTTACCCTACGGCCGATCAGCCATTGAACACTTGTCATTTATAGTTATGTATATGTAACACCCCTCCTCAACCCCCCACCCCTCGCAGGAGATTTGCATACAATGGGTATTATGGTGATAACCTGCAGGCTTACAGAAGGCCTGAGCCTCCGCTCATAGGGAGCTTGGGGGTGCTAGGTGCAGCACCTCAACCCGTGAGGATCCAGACGTAGACGGAATGGCTTCTCACAGGAACATATGTAGATATACAGTAAATAACCACAGACACAACAGTACTAAACAAGAACTCTTTGCCACAGGGTCCCCCACAGATACACATACACCATTCAACACTATCACAATATTGCCCAATCCCTTCCACCTATACCAGGGAGCAATTACACCCCTAAGGATCATAGTTGCTCCCTATACCTTGGGCACCTTAGAACCACAGATGTCTGCCAAGGCAATTCCCAAATGTATATATGAGGGAAGTGCTACCCTACTGTGTGTATTGGTGGTGCATGTAGGGAACCTTCCTGGTTACATTCGGTCAACCAGGGAATCTTTCTGCTGAAAGGAGAACCGCATCCGTGATCCCACGATGCAGGGCCTCCCAACAATATCCCTTCTCGCCTTACGTCCGGCAGCCTCGCGGTCGTTCCTCCAGGCCTGGGGAATCTTCCCCTGCAGCTTGTCCTGCTCCGTCGCTCAGCTGGCAATCGGGCTAAATAGCAAGTCCCTGATGTATGGCCATCCCTACAATACTCTGCAAGGGTGACTCAGGGCCTAACTCGGGCCTATGGGGCTTTCTCTTGCTTAATCCTAGGCAGCCTGACTGGGTCCCAGGACACAACCTTCCCTCTGCGGTCCCAGACAGCTATGACATTGCGGTCTCCAGTCCCCCAAGATATCTTGTCTTTCTTTAGGATATCCTGTCTTGCAAACCCCAACATGGCCTCCATGCCTGCACATAGCAGGGCGAATGTTCCGACCTCTAAGCACTGCCAACCCCAACATGGCGGACGCACCTCCGCAGAACCTCCATGAAGAGCTAAACCAATTCTCCCAAGAGGTGTGGAAGACTACCCTGCTACATATAGATTTTATTTCACGCGTTTTTAAGCAATGTGTCCCCATTCTTTTTATAATTTTATTTATAATAAACATAATTTTTTTTAACTATTGTTCATATTTTCAAACCCTTAACGCTGGGAACTCTTGCCCAGTCTCAAGCCAATTAGGACCAGTACAATACCTCAGGGATGCGCAAATTGGGTGGCGCGGCACTTAGAGGCCCCGCGCTCTTCCCCAAAGCATTTAAATTAAATGCTGGCGGACCATGCAAGGTTTCTGTAAGTTCTCTTACCTTGTCTCCTCACTGCTTGTGCTCCCCCCCCCCCTCTTACCTTGTCTCCAGCATGAAATGACGCTGCGTGGTCACGTGACAAGGTAAGAGAGGGGGGTGGCGCGAGCAGGTGATGAGAGCAGGCAGGTGGGCGCAGAGGAAAGTTTGCGCACGCCTGCAATACCTAACTGTATTTGGACCATCCTCTAACTCAGCTAATACACAAGGATATACTACACCAGGTGTTACGACATGAATTACTAGGCACTATCAGCAACCCAGCCTATTATTGACCACACGACCATTTATTATTATTGAGGCGTATTTGGGCCATGCTGTCGTCTCCCTTTTTTTAGGAGAATATCTGACAGGACCTCTTCCTTTAAGTCACTTTATCTCCCTGTGCCTAAGGCACCAAAAAGATTGTAAAATCATCTGGGCAAGGACTGTGTCTGTAACAATCCTATGTACCACGTGCCATGCAAAGGCAGGGCGGAAAGGGAGATACAACGTTATAAATCATGCCTTTTGGTCACTGTTTTTAAGCCAAGGGTGCGCAAACTGGGGGAGGGAGATTTGTCTGGGGGGGGCGAGGGCGGTTGCAGAGGTCCCATGCTCTTCCCCCAGGCATTTAAATTAAATGCTGGGGGATCGCGTGAGGCTTTTGCTCAGCAATAAAACTTACCGGGATTCAGACGCTGTGACGCATCTCCATGGCAATGCGGAGTCAAATTATGCCACGGGGTCATGTTACGTGATGTCACTGGTGTCAAATGATGCAGCGGTTCACGTGACCCCAGAGCGTCATTTAATGCAGCTGCCAGGTAGGAGGGGGGGGGCGCGAGCCCCGTAGCAGGCAGACAGGGGCGCTGCAGGAAATGTTTGCGCTCCCCTGTTTTAAGCTATTGCCTGCAAGCAGCCAAAATGTTGGCTGTGGCAAAATAAACTATTTCACCAGCAACAGATATTCAAATTAATGAATTTTGCAAACTTGTGTGATTTTTTTTCCTCTTTTGTTTTTTTTTGCATGAAGAACAAAGACCATAGTTTTGTCAACCTATTTTTCATTTGCAATCATGATATTCTGAATTTGGGAGTTTCTTTTAAGCTCCTTCGTTTTTAAGAGATTATATTTTGTGCTGAGCAAGACCCGCCATCCAATTCTCCTTCCCTTTGCCTTGTTCTGTTCTGACAAAGAGCATATCAAATTCTGGTGCTGTCATTCCAATGACAGACAAAGCAAATACTCAACTATTTTCATTAAACTCTGGCATTTCCAATGACAAATCAACTACAAACACAATTTGATGCAATAAAAATCTGTCATTTTTTCTGTATTCATCAAGAATGATCTGTGCATAAAAAACACCCAATTGACATATGATTGAATGCAAGCACTTTGTGAATGCCCAATTAATATTAATAATAATAATTAGACTGTAAGCTCCTCGCGGCAGGAACTCCTCTTCCTTAATGTTACTTTTATGCACTTATTCCCATGCTCTGTTATTTATTTGATCACCACATGTATTACTACTGTGAAGCGCTATGTACATTAATGGCGCTATATAAATAAAGACATACAATACAATTAGTTCAATATTGTCCAGAAAGTCACAGTCAGAAATCCTGCCTTCCCAGGACATGCACATTTAGGATTTTCCAGGAGAGAAGAGAAGGATACCTGGTCGGATATATGACAAATCTCAAATACGTAAAAAAAATTCAAATGGTTTATTTTCATATTTCCCGTGGATCATACACACCTGGTATTTTTCCAAGGTATCACTCATCTCATTACGTGTCGTAAAGCGGGTATATATCTGTTAACGGGCACATGAGAAAATGGACATACACATTTAAAAGAAGAATACGAAAGGGTTTGCAGACTGTCTACATAAACAAAGAGGTTAACAGCTCAATACCATTTAGGACTGAACATTTAACATCTCATAATGTAATGTTTTGCTCCATATAACCGTAGCCGCCTTTTCACCTAATAATGATGATAGAGGTGTCAGCTCATTTAATTGACAATTACTATCTGGGTATAACCATTATCATATAGAGCTGCATCTGCATTAATTTTCATCTCCTGCTATCAGAGGATATGAAGAGCCATCACACCCACTGATACTGTCAACATGCCAACGCACTTCCCGAATTCATATATAAACAACTTAGAGTATAATCATTATGTCCTGCATTATTGAAGACAAGTATTAAGGCAGTAATTATGAAAGATAGAAACAGTGGAAAGGATTGTAAACCAATCTGTCATCATTGTTAAAAAAAATAAAACAAAAGAAAATTGCAGCTGGATGCTGACAGGCATTACTTTTGTGTGTAATGCGGTAGATTGAAATGCTGGAGCATGTAAGATGTATTGGTGTGGCTTTACTGAACAACGAGATGCACAACGAGTGCAGACTAGATTTTTTTAAATATTATAAGAACACAAACTCACTGGTACGCATAAAGAATTGGCTTTTGAGCATTAATATAGAATTCAAGCTGAATAAACACATGATTTATGGTAGAGGGGTACCCCATATATTTAAAGCCAAAGTTAGCCACTTGCCATCAACTGTTACTATAGAAACACGACTCTAAATTTGAGGGGGAAACTGCCACAACGTTAACAAATTGCTTTATATAAAATACATAATAGACTTGACAAGTTTATAATAAAATATGAACTAATACACAAACATTAAATCAAACTGCAAATCACAGCAGTAGTTCTGGCCAGGTGGATTTACAACCCAAGGCCCATAAACCAGGTCAGAAAGCAAAACTCTGTGTGTCCTGCAATCCTCATACCCTGCTGTCTATTTAGCTCATTTTAGTTCAATTTAGGTAAAACATCTCAAATTGTCTGTGTAGAAATCATCCCCCTATTGCCTTAATTTAATTCATCTTTCACACTTGTGCAAGACAACACCCACCTTTGAAAAACAATTTGGTTTAACATCCCTCACATGTGCTAATTAAGTTTGTTGTACCAACCAGGTGACTTTCTAAATGTATATAAGTAAACTTACAACAGCCATTGCTGCTTGCAGCCTTTGCTCTTAAGCAGAAATGCTTTTAAGTAGAAATCTTTAAAGTAGTGGAAGTTTAAAAAAGGAAGTTCAAAAAGAAGTGGAAAAAGTGGACACAATCTACTGCTTCTGATTCCTGCATTTGAACTACGCTGGAAAGGAGGTTATCATCCCACACTGCACATCTCAACACATTGCTATTGCTGTGATGCCACCTTTACTTTTTATATTTACTGTAACCTCACTTATTTTCAAATTATGCACTTCCTTCCACCAGCCTCATGTCTCTAACTCTATTCATATTTCGCCATCTCTCCTTACTTCACCACTTCTCAGTTCACATGAACTCCTCTCTTACCTGCGCCCTCTGTCACCACACAGTTATGCCGCCTGCACTAAAACACACCCCTACAAATCATCCTTTCACATTCTCTTTCTGTCCATGCTTCTCCTCCTTGCTTCTGGGGATATCTCTCCCAATCCTGGTCCCTGCCTTATTTCTACTTGCTCTCATCCTCGCCTTCCACATGCAACTTCTACTCCTTCTGGTGTCAACCCCTCTAACCTCATACCCATCCCCTGCCACCCTCCCTCCTCTCTCCCTTTCTCCTGTGCCCTTTGGAATGCTCGCTCCCTTTCTAACAAGTTCCTCTCTGTGCATGACTTCTTTCTCTCTCACTCCCTGCTTCTCTTTGCTATAACTGAGACCTGGCTCACTCAGTCTGACTCTGCTCTGGAAGCTGCCCTCTCCTATGGTGGCCTTTCCTTCTCCCACACTCCATGCCCTGGTGGCAGGGGTGGAGGCGTGGGGCTCCTGCTCTCCTCTCTCTGCCGTTACAGAACAGTTTCTATTCCCCCCTCTCTTGCTTTTCCCTCCTTCGAGGCTCACACAGTCCAGATCTTCTCTCCTTTCCCGGTCCATGTGGCGGTCATCTATCGCCCACCTACCTCTACTCATCCCCCTTCTGCCTTTCTCTCTCACTTTGAATCCTGGCTCTTTCTTTCTCTCCTCAGACTCCCCTGTTCTCCTTGGGGACTTCAAATGCCACATTGATGACCCCTCTCTCCCTTGGGCTTCCCGCTTTCTTTCTCTAACCTCTTCTTTTGGCCTTCAACAGTGGACTACAGCCAGCACCCACAAGGATGGCCACTACTTAGACCTGGTTTTCACTAAGAACTTCTCTCTCTCCGATTTCTCCATTTCCCCTTTTCCTCTCTCCGACCATCACCTCATCTCATTTTCTCTCTCTCGCTTCTCTCCATCTCCATCTCGCCCTCGTTTTTGCAGAAACCTGCGCTCTATTAACCTACCAGCTCTTGATTCCACTTTACGCTCCTCCCTCTCCTCTCTCAGTTCTGCTTCAGACCCTGAAAACCTGGTCAGGAACTACAACTCTGCCTTATCTTCCTCTCTTGATCTTCATGCCCCACTTTCTCTCTGCCGTCCTCGCCCTTCTAACCCCAGACCCTGGCTAAACTCCCACACACGCATGCTGCGTTCCTCCACTCGTTCCTCTGAACGCCTCTGGAGGAAATCTCATACGCTCGCAGACTTCATTCACTACAAATTTATGCTATCCTGTTTCAACTCTGCCCTCTTTCAGGCTAAACAAACCTACTTTTCATCACTAATCAACACACACAAGTCTAACCCACGCCGTCTCTTTTCTGTCTTTGACTCTCTACTCAGACCACCCTCAGCTGCCTCCTCTTCTTCCTCCATCTCACCTCAGGACTTTGCTGACTTTTTTAAGAAAAAGGTGGAGTCCATACGGCAGAACATCCCATCTGTTGCCTCCTCCCATCCCACAATGCTTCCTAACTCTCCCCCTGTCTTTCTTGACTCTTTTTCTGCTATCTCGGAGGAGGATGTATCACTGCTGATCTCCTCTTCTCCCTCTACCACTTGCCCTCTTGATCCCATTCCCTCCCATCTCCTAAAACCTCTTGCTCCTTCTATAATCCCTATGCTCACACAGATCTTTAACTCTTCCCTCTACTCTGGTACCTTTCCTTCATCCTTCAAGCATGCAACCGTTATACCATTACTCAAAAACAGCAAGCTTGACCCTACCTGTCCTTCTAACTATCGACCTGTCTCCCTCCTGCCTTTTGCCTCCAAACTCCTTGAACGTCTTGTATTCTCTCGATTGCTACACTTTCTCAACACCTATTCTGTACTAGACCCTCTACAATCTGGCTCCCGCACTGCTCACTCTACTGAAACAGCCCTCACTAAAATAACTGACGACCTCCACGCTGCCAAAGACAGAGGTCATTACACTCTGCTCATATTACTCGACCTCTCTGCAGCATTCGACACCGTGGACCACCCTCTTCTCCTTCACATTCTCCATACTCTTGGTATTCAGAACAAAGCTTTATCCTGGATCTCCTCTTACCTCTCCCATCGTACCTTCAGTGTCTCTTTTGCTAACACCTCCTCCTCCTCTATTGATCTCTCTGTGGGGGTACCCCAGGGCTCTGTCCTGGGACCCCTTCTCTTTTCTCTCTACACACTCTCTCTAGGTGACCTAATCACATCTTTTGGGTTTAAATATCACCTCTATGCTGACGACACACAAATTTACCTTTCAACCCCTGACCTTACACCTGCTATACAGACCAAAGTTTCTGAATGCCTCTCTGGAATATCATCCTGGATGGCCATCCGCCGACTGAAACTTAACATGGCAAAAACAGAGCTCCTTATACTACCTCCCAAACCTGGCCCTACTACATCCTTCCACATTGCTATTGGAAATACGATCATTCACCCAGTAGCCCAAGCACGCTGCCTAGGGGTCACACTTGATTCCTCTCTCTCATTCTCCTCTCATATTCAAAACGTTTCTAAAACTTGTCGCTTTTTCCTCCGCAATATCACAAAGATACGCCCTTTCCTCTGTTACTCAACTGCTAAAACTCTGAATCAGGCCCTCATTCTCTCACGTCTCGATTACTGCAACCTCCTGCTGTCCGGCCTTCCTACCTCTCACCTGTCTCCCCTACAATCTATCCTAAATACTGCTGCCAGAATCACTCTACTCTTTCCTAAATCTGTCTCCGCATCTCCCCTCCTGAAATCCCTCTCCTGGCTTCCGATTAAATCGCGTATCTCACACTCAATTCTACTGCTCACTTTTAAAGCTTTACATTCTTCTGCCCCTCATTACATCTCAGCCCTAATTTCTCGCTATGCACCATCACGACTCTTGCGTTCTTCTCAAGGAAGTCTTCTTACTACCCCCTTTGTATCTAAAGCTCTCTCCCGCCTTAAACCTTTCTCACTTTCTGCCCCACACCTCTGGAATGCCCTTCCCCTCAATACCCGACTAGCCCCCTCGCTATCCACCTTTAAGACCCACCTTAAGACACATCTGCTTAAAGAAGCATATGAGTAGCACTGGATAATCATGGACACATGACACAAAGCTTGGCCCCCTGCAGACGCACTTACTAGTATTCCCTCCTACTGTCTCTGTACGTTCTCCCTACCTACCAATTAGATTGTAAGCTCCTCGGAGCAGGGACTCCTTCCTTAATGTTACTTTTACAGTATGTCTGAAGCACTTATTCCCATGATCTGTTATTTATATTTGTTATTTATATGACATGTATTACTACTGTGAAGCGCTATGTACATTTTATGGCGCTATACAAATAAAGACATACATACATACATACAACTCTTCAACCAAACCTAGCCTGTATCCCAGCTTTTCCCAATGTGCCCCATGCCCACACTCCAGCCATCAAGCTCCTGGCATGCTTGCATTACCCCAATCGCAAAGGCATTTCTCCAATATCCATTTAACCCCAATGATAGATTAAAAAAACTAAAATCAACCCCATCAGATAAATTAAATCATCCAGAAAAAGACAGGAATACCCTTCAAAATCAATATGCTTGAGGACTTCTACATGAAGTTGTACGAGAACACTGATGAGACAGAATATAATCCAACAGCGGAAGAGCGAGAAACCCCCCACTAATCTTGTACTATATCGCCTTCCAGAAGTGCCAGAGGCAATAATATCCATGAAGAATGGGAAGGCCCTCAGAGAAGAGGAAATTCTCAATGAAATCTTGAAGTTGAAAAAGTAGAGAAAATCCTTGGAACACTTTTCATGCTGCTTGAATAACAAGAAAATTTCAGAACAATTGAGAAATTCCATAGTTATCAACATCCACAAGAAAGGAGACAAAGAAGACCTCAAGAACTACAGAATTGCCAAGATATTTATGAAGATAGTCGCTAATCGGCTGCAACAGACCCTGGACTTTCCAGACCTAGAGAACAAATGAGATTCTGCACTGGATATAACACTCTGGTCCACAACCAAGTCGTACAAGAAGTGATTTTCCAAAGTAATGATTACAATCTACCACTTCGTTTAGGATTCATAGATTATGAAAAAGTATTTAATTCTTTGTACACCTCAGCAATTTTAAATGCATTAAGAAGACAAAGTGTTGTAGAAGCATACATTGATTTATGAAGAACATGTATCAGAATGCCACGTTAATTTATTTATTTATAAAATATTTTACCAGGAAGTAATACATTGAGTGTTACCTCTCGTTTTCAAGTATGTCCTGGGCACAGAGTTAAGACAAATAATACATGTTTACAAATACAGTTACATAATGAGCAGGGTATACATTATATACAAGACATAGCATGCACAGTTAAAGATAATTTGTATTATGGGCGTATGAAACAATTACAGACCACATTAAAATGTGTGACAGCCTTAGATTTGAAAGAACTTAGACTGGTTGTGGATGTAAGAGTCTCCGGTAGGTTGTTCCAGTTTTGAGGTGCACGGTAAGAGAAGGAGGAGCGGCCGGATACTTTGTTGAGCCTTGGGACCATGAACAGTCATTTGGAGTCTGATCTCAGGTGATAGGTGCTGCATGTGGTAGGGGTGAGGAGCTTGTTCAGGTAGCTGGGTAGCTTGCCCATAAAGAATTTGAAGGCAAGACAGGAAAGGTGAACTTTGCGCCTAGACTCGAGTGATGACCAATCTAGTTCTTTGAGCACTTTGCAGTGATGTGTGTTATAGTTGCATTGGAGAACGTTAATGACTAGATTACATAAAGATACAAGCAAGATAAAGATCAGCAAGAGAGTGTGATAGGGAGAAGCCTTGAAGAATTGTTTCTAGACCTTACATTGAGAGAAAAGGGAATCAAAATCAATGAATAACTTGAGTCACCTATGATTTGTAGATTACATGGTGTCTGTAAAAATATCTACTATGCGACATACTATGCACTATATTGTAATTGTGAAGTGCTTTAAGTCCCATTGGGAGAAAAGCGCAATATTAAATAAAGTTGTTATTATTGTTTTTTCCTCCCACAAGTCCAGAAGACCTCCAGCTACAAATTGGAGGACTCGCAAAAGCGAGTAAGAAAGTGGTATGAATCTCAGCAGGACCAAAGTGATGTTCAAATGTGTCCTTTCTTTGCAGAGTTAAGACAGCCTTCAAGGGAACCTTCCACTCTTTTTTATATTGGATGTAGCATCGGGGCTTTTCTGTCTATTATTGTATACATTAGGTCACTATCCTAGTAACACTTCAATTGATACAAACAAGTGTGTATTCAATCCAGGAGAAAGGGCGTGGTTGTCCTCCAAAAACATCAAGTTCAAGGTCCCTATGCTGAAACTGGCGCCTAGGTTCATCGGTCCGTATACCATCATGGAAAAAGTCAACCTGGTCGCATACCGGCTACGCCATCCTCCATCTATGAGGATTCCCTCCGTCTTCCACGTATCCCTGTTGAAGCCAGCTTTCCAGGACCCCCGCTTTCCCGATCCTTCCTCATCTATGGCTCCTGTCCTCGTACAGGGCCAAGAAGAGTACGAGGCCCAGTCCATTTTGGACTCCAGGATTTCCAGGGGATCGATCCAGTATCTCGTACACTGGAAGGGTTTGGGACCGGAGGAAGGCTCCTGGGTTCCTCGCCACCGTCTTCACGCCCCCAGGCTTGTCCGGCTATTCCATGCCAAGTATCTACACAAGCCATCCCTGAGTCATCCAGAGGTTGCTCCTGAAGGAGGGGGTACTGTACGGATTCGTGATTCTCGGCACGTTCCTCGCTTACCCCAACCCGTGACCGGGTGTTCCGCGTCTCCTACAGGACATCTTGCTGCCAGTGAATACCAGCATTCCATCTAGGGGCACATGTGGACCTCACTCTGCACTAAATGCTGTCCCCCAACTCCAGGCTACGCTCGCTCAGTGACACCACAGTCACGCACCCGCTATGCTCGGCTCTCGCACACATGTACAGAACCTTCCTTGCTCCTCTGCCTATACTACACCTGTTGCGGATTCCTCTGCCTGGGTATACACCTGTGCTAAATCTCTCCAGCCAGCCACAGCCAGGCATACTCCTTAATATGCTCCAACCTCATTGGACAATCTCCCTTTATATGCTCAGCTGCCACACTGGCAAATTGGCTAAGCATACAGTAAACCTTCCTGCTAGCGGTGTTCACTGCTGTTTTGCCTCCACAGTCTTCTCTTTTCAAAAAACCACCACAGGATCATGCAGCCCACTGGTTGACGAAACCGGTGGGGTTCTTTGGTTGTCATGTCTGCAAAGCGTGCAGACATGCCTCCAAAGACAAATCTAAATTTCAGCTCATGTTACAGGAGAATGCTTTACAAACAAGGGTTTTATTAACTGCCGCACGTGTTATGTTGTGTATCTTGTTGAGTGCCCATGAGGACTCCAGTATGTCGGACGTTCCTCAAGACCTTTGAGGGTCCGCATACTGGAGCACATGGGTAATGTACAAAAAAAAGCTAATGACACATAGCCTGTCACGCCATTTCACCATGGTCCATTCAGGAAGTGCAGCTGGTCTCACATACAGGGGGATTGAGTTTGTGCCCCAAAACTGGAGAGGGGGGGAGGATAGGTTGAATAGCCTATGTAAGAAAGAAACATATTGGATATATAGACTAAAAACTCTATCCCCCCAAGGTCTTAACATAGATATAGATCAGGCGCATTCATTAAAGAAAACTGAGTTTCAACAATCCGGTTCATTTTTTAGCCATGTACATTTTTAATGATTTTTTTATGTCATATCATAATAATAATTTTTTATGTTTAACTGCTTTTATGGGATTGATCCCCTTATGTATTGGCAATTATATGATGTGCATTTTTTTATTTTTCTCATTCTATTTTGATTTAGGATTCTTCTACATTTAGGAGTTTTAAAGTTTTATGTGAATGTTGTGTATTATGTCCATTTCTTTTATTATTAGCCATTTATGCTATTTTAATTAAGAATATGTTTCTATGTATGTATTTTAAATGTTTCTTAGTCTGTAAGGTTATATGCTTCCCTATGTGGCAGCTTACGCCTGTTAGATCTCCCAATACTAGAAATGTTTGAGGCATTTAGTCAGTTAGCATTTCAAGATTATTAGGTAGTGTTGTCTCATTTTTAAGTGTTTGTGTATTTAGTGGTTATGGGTTGATGCTCTCTAATCAGGCAGCATCAAATTGTCATATATGAAAGAAAAGAGTGAGCAATCTTTAAGTCACAATATCAATACAGCGATGGTTCCGTCTTGACACGGAAACCCAGCCAAGCCTGATACAAGACATTGATAAGTGCCTACAGCTGAGGGGCTGTAATTTATTATGTGGAGGAGGGTATATAAACCCCCGTCTGCGTCACAAGCCAATCTAAAGAGCCTGAGGAAGCCATACAATGGCGAAACGCGTTGCTCAAATTTGCTGGACCTTTTTTCCCCCTCGGCGGCCGCCGTAGAAGTCTGTCCCTGTGTGTACCGACAGAGTTCTGCAGTAAACCACCGGACGCGGTGGCGGAGTAGCAGACTAAGTGCAGAGAGAGCGGACTTCACTGTGACTACTTGAGCTAATCTAGATGTGAGTTCATGTATGCTTTTTAATAATACATTTGTGTTACGTTTTTTTACCATACACACTCTGTATCCTTCCTTCTACGGGGACTCCCCCTCTCCCCCCTCCTGTGACGCGAGGGCTAGTGAATCTGTGCAGAGTTGAGCAACCCTACTGTGAAGATTTGGAGGTGCAGAAAGAGACTGTAAAGACACCATTTGATGAGTGATACTCACACTTGGCCGTGTGAGTAGTTATTTATTATTTGCCATCCATTTCCCCCCACCCCACCAGTGTGTTTGTGGAAATCCTATACACCGTACAGTGTATGGGCTTTCATTATTACTGGCAGTTCTCAGTTATTCGACACAATGCGTTACTCAAAATGGCACTGGATAGCAAAACGTCTTAAAGCGAAACACGTTTTGCCATAGGAACACTGTTTAAATGAAAGGTTCCGTTCCTGATGGCATTTTTAATGCTAAAATACACAAAATATTTTATGCAGGTGTAATGGGTTTCCCCCCCACCCCCCAATCGCAGATTGGCCCCTCTAGGGAAATACTACTCTGGTTACACATGGCTATAGTGTGTCTGGTGCACCTGCTGGCTTACAGGATCCTGAGTCTCCCGCTTGATGGTGTTATGGGGAAGGTCAGGACAGACTTCTGGGGACATACCCAGTACGTACTCATGGTGACAGCGCCTCCATCTATTGCAGGCCCCAGGATATGGGGTGGAATCCCTGGAATAGAACATCCCACTCAGGGATGAGAGATTCCAGTCTCACAACCGCTTCTTTATAAATCAGGAACACTTTATTACACCAACAGCATACACTGGAGCAGCATACACTGGCAGTACAGGAACACAGGCAAGACAGGAGTTCTCCTGCAGGATGGACCTGGCCTTTCACTCCCAGTCAGGGCCCTGGAAGCAGGCCTAGCTCTTCCACTACCCCCTATCAGAGTAGTGGGAACAGTCTACCCGCCTCTCCCCTAAGGGAGGGCCCACAGTTTGGCAGAGCCCTGCACAACTGGGTTTGGTGACCGAGCTCCTCTCAGGGTAGGAGCAACTGACTAAATACAGGAAATGCAGATCATTATGACAGATCCAACAAGAGCCCGCCCCTGTCCCTTATTGGACACAGGCCTGACTGCACTGCTTTCTCTGCCTCACTGATTTGCAGTGAGTGGGGAGAACCCATGATTAATCCTGGCAAACTTACCCTTACTAAGTATTACTGCCAGGAGGAGAAAGAACTATAGCCCCAAAACGACCCAGGGCTACACTGGCAATAAGATACGCAGCACACACAAATTATATAGTGTATATACTGTAATATATATATATATATATATATATATATATATATATATATATATATATATATATACTGTTATATATAACATAAAATATAATATATTATAATATATATATTATATACACATAAACAACTTTGCAAAGCGTTGGATAAGCGTTTTGGCGTTGTAAAAATGAAAATTGGTATGCATTGCATAGCGTTGGATAAGCCATTCGTTGTAAAGCGAAGCGTTGTAAAACGAGGACTGTCATTACAATAGAAGTGTAAGTGCGCTCACCCTGTATTCTCTCTGTTAACAATTGACTGCAGCCAGCACCCACAAGGATGGCCACTACCTGGACCTGTTTTCCACACAAAAAAAAACCTGTCTGATTTCTCATTTCACCCTCTTCTCTCTTTGACCATCCTATTGGCCCACGTGACAGAGACATTTAAACTTGCAGGAGATACCGGCGCCCCTACAGAGGTCTAGAATCTGGGAGTCCCTGGAGCTGAAATTAATGGGGTTCAACTCCAAGGACTCCCTGCTTCACTACACATGTAAAAAAAATTATAAAAATCCCATGAATTGGTCCTGTAAGGGCTGCATGTGGAGACATTACTTTGGACAGTTCTTACAGACTGGCTGGCATGGCAAGATTAATGCTGTTGGGGTCCTCCTTTAATCCTCCCAGGCCACAACTTGCTGCAAAATGTACTGTTTTGGTCTGCAGCATCGAAAACAGAATGTCTGGACACATCTGTATTCAATATTCTTGGTATTCTCATTGTAACAGAGGTCTGTCCTGGATTTCCTCGTACCTCTCCCATTGATTTTTCAGTATATCATTTGCCAACAACTCCTGTTGATCGCTCTTTGGGAATACCCCAGGGATATGCCGTTGCACTTCTCTTAACACACTCTTTAGGTGACATTATCACATCTCATGGGTTAAAATATCACCTCTATGGTGATGACACAAATTTACCTTTCAATCCTCGGCTTTACAACTCCTGTACAGACCAAAGTCTGGGAATGTCTGACAGCTATATCATCCTGGATGGCCCTCTGACGACTCAAACTTAACATGTCAAAGACGGAGCTCCTCATACTTCCTCCCAAGCCTGGCCCTACTGCCCCCTTCTACATTACAGTTTGAAGTACTATCATACACCCCTTTGACGCCTCCCTCACATTCTCCTCATTCGCAATGTACTGTAGCTAAAACCTTTCACTTTTTCCTCCATAACATTGCAAAGATACGCCCTTCCCTCTGTCGCTTTACTGCTAACTCTAACGCAGGCCCTCATTCTCTCCCGTCTCGATTATTGTAACCTACTACTCTCTGTCCTCCCCGACTCTCACCTTTCCCCTACAATCCATCTTAAACGCTGCTGCTAGAATCACTTTACTCTCTCCTAAATCAGTTTCAGCGTCTACTGCTGAAATCCCTCTCCTAGATTTCGATGAAATCACGTATTGCGCACAAAGTTCTCCTCCTCACTTTTAAGGCTATACACTCTTCTGCCCCTCCTTACATCTCAGGCCTAATTTCTCGCTATACAGTGTCCCGACTCTTGCGTTCTGCCCAAGGATGTCTTCACTCTACCCCTTTAATTTAAAAAACATATGAATCACTCCATAAATCGCCTGCACAACGCGGGTTTAATGGACCTTCAGCAAATCTACTGATATATCCAGTCTTCCTCATACGGCCACTAGTTTCTTAAATAAGGATAATTTTTAAAAACCTTCCACTACATAAATATAAACAAAAAAGGATACACCAGCCATCAACCAATCGGCTAACATTGCAGACAACCCTTCCTCCTACTTCAAAAATGCCAAAAAAGCACCGTGCCCTCGCTCATCACTAATCGGTCCAACATCCTACAGGACCTGTTGCTAAATCTCCCATGCTCAGGAATAAGACATCCACATACTGTACAGTATCTGGAGACACCAATACCTTTATAGATTCCCAGAGACTCCAAAGCGGTCTGAAAATCCAGAGCAGTCGCCTTTGGAGTGCAAGCCCTGAACAGTGACCACTGAATAAAAGAGCTTTGACAATTAAGTTCTTTGCTTAGATGGCAGCTCTTTGTGGTAGGGTGCATGCGTGCACCCTTTGACTTATGTTGTAATTTACCTGTTGCACTTATTATAATGTTTACAAAATTACAATACAAGGTAAATAAATTGCAAAGCACTGCGTACATTTATAAATAAAATTATACATACATAAACCTGAAAACATTTTATGCTCAGAATACAATATTTATAGGCTACCATTACCTGTTTTTATTTACAAATATGTTGATAAAATACCTCGTTGTATCTCCACTGTGTGAATGCCCAAATTGTTCAATGCCTTCTTAGATGAGCACTTCAATACATCAGCAGAACAAATGTGCTGCAGATGGAGCCCCTGCCCTCCCAGAGAAGGAGGCGGTAGGGGATACGTGCCCTCCCACACCCCTGGCACTGCAAGCAGAGAACCCCCTTCTTCCCCCTCCCGCCACTGAAAGCAGAGAACCCCCTTCTTCCCCCTCCCGCCACTGAAAGCAGAGAACCCCCTGCTTCCTCCCCTGCTGCCACCCCTTGATCCTCCCCCATGTGTCACCCTCTGCCCTAGAACCTGTCTACATCTGATCCTGGCCATATAATTGCTTTGGTCGCGACCATATGGCAGTGACTTCCATTTCCATTGGGCCAACTGCTGCAATTTTACTTAGCGGTGTTATGTCATAAGAAACATTCTGGCACCAGAAAACATCCTACACGCCACTCAATCAAAGGAGTTACCGCAAGTTGTAATAAGGTGTAGCACTGCTTAAATGCACTAAATGTTACAAAATAAGTTAAATAAATTAATATAACAACGTTTTTTAATCCTTTCTTTGGGATACCCCAGCCGGTCCAGATTTTTAGGAATAATCAATGAATTAGCTCAGCTCTCCTGACCCTAACAGTACTCGCACCACACTCTAGGTAGCAGAAACTGTGCATCTCCCTCTGAGGGGGGGGGGGGGGGGGGACGAGGGGGGGAAGACAGGACAGTGCTACAATGATATCAAACTAAAATACATGGGGTTCCCCCCACAGAAATCAGAAGTGACTAATCTTTCATCTTAAATTATCAGTCTGCATTGTATCGAGATTACATTATTAATACCGCTGTGTTCTCCTGAAGTAAAATATATAATACAATCTCTTAAAATAGATCATATAGTACAAATTACTTTAGCTTCTCATCTTACATTGTGATTACATAGTTCCATGACAGATCCTCCAATAAACTGAAATTGTGGAGACAGTTCAAGATATTGCTGTGAATTCCACTTGGCTTCCTCTGTGAATGTTTTTTAATAACCCATTTAGCATTTGGGGTCTGAATAAAAAACAGATTGTTCAATACTTTCTTAGATAGAATTACAGTGTATGCAGCACTATGCAGAGATGCTTCCAGGCACACAATGCTCGTTTAAAATGGAATGGTTTTGGTGCTGGATACATATAGTGAAAGTCTTTATCAAGGTCACAAGAAGCAGAAACTGCAAATTGGAACCAGTTGTAGCTGCTTCAAATACAGCAACATTACAGCTAAACTAATCCTTCTTCCAAGTTATGAAACACGTTAAAATGGAAAACTTGTGATCGAAAGACTTTGACACCAAAACCAAAGGACTTAATGCGGACATGTGTTTTCTCACACCTTATCAAAATGGCTTGTAATTATCCTGCTTGCCTCTATTCTTATCCACACTTTATCTCCCCCCCAGTATCCCTCACCCTCCCCACCTTTCTTTGACACTGTCCCCTGGCTTCAAACACTTAACATCCTACCTTATCTACAGTAAATGTTTTTTTTTTCTTTCCCTTTCTCCACACTGTTTTAGCCATTGAACCTTTTGTATATCAGTATTGCTTGACCTGAAGAAGAGAGGATAACTCTCGAAAGCTTGTCCTATGACATAATTTGTTAGTCCAAATAAAAAAGGTATCACCGAATACTGAAGAACTCATTTATTCTGCAATATATATATACACATATATATAACACATATATATACATATACAGTGCTCGACAAATACGGTCGCCAGGTCGCCAGGGCCAACAAGATTTGGCCTCCTGGCGACTCAGCCTCATGGCCGCGCAGCACACGCGGTTCTATGCTTGTTTAAAATAAAAAAAAAACTTTTTTTTTCAAAATCCTTCTTCCTGATTGGTTTGACGGGACTTGGCGCGATGCAAGGTTTTTTTTTTTTTGCC
>NC_134486.1:343232079-343357079 GCF_040206685.1 Ascaphus truei
AACATCTGCACTTCTACATACACTTTTATATGTGCAACCACTCCCTTGTAAGCTGGGCGAGGAGAGGGGACAGAACCCCTTACCTCAGTTCAGTGTCATTTGACGCCATTGGGACGTATCCTGAGCCGGCTGAACCTCGGTAAGTAGAGGTTGCAGAGGCCTCGCGCGGTCCCCCGGCAATTATTTTAAATGCCTTGGGGAAGCAGTCAAAGGGTTTAAAAGCATTACTGTAACAGGTCTGTTGTTAGTACATTGTTATTGCATGGTTATTGTTATTGCATGGTGTGTATTGCTGATTGCTGCTGAGTTGTCATTTGAAATTGGTGGCAAGTAAGCAAAGCAGCCTGGGGCAGTATTTGAATAGGGTCTGTGTGATTGGTGGAAGGACACACCCCTCCCTACTCCTTGTCTTAAAGTAGCTAAAGCGAAGCATATAAAGCACAAGCACAGTGACCGGTCACTCCCATCATCACAGCGGTGCTAAGAAGACCCTGCACACCTGCGGTCCCAGGGCTTATGTGAGTTTTTACCCCTCTATTTCTAGTGAGCAGCTGGGGGTGTGGGAGACTGTTTGAAGGCAAGTATTAAATAAATTGTTATGGGCAGTGGGAGTAAGTACTATCAGAGAGCGGGGGCAGCAACTCATTGCTACCAGCAATGGTCACAGTGGCTTAAAAACTTGTGTTTCTGTCAGAATTAAAACAAAATCTACATTTATTTAACTTGAGGACATAGCTATTTGAACTTTATTTTAGAAAGATTTAAGCAAGATTTGTACTGTAACGTGACATAAGCTTTGTAAAATCCATCATATTCACTTTAAAGAGAGTGGGACTGTAAGATTAGGAATCTAGAAGTACTGTGAAAATAGAATTGGTAATAATACCCCAAACATACTCCTTGGGGCTATGACATTAAACAACATAGTTATTGCCCATTGCAGGATTTTAACTGTAGGGTTTGTAAGTTGGAGATTTATAGGAGGAGCAACAGGATAATTAGTTGCTTTTACGTGCAAACTGGTTGAATATGCAAAGGATATTCTTAGTGTAATGATGTTTCTCTAACAACACCCCCCCCCCCCTATCGCAGATAGGGGCCATTACGGGGTGTGTGTGTTGCATACCTGCTGGTAACAAGAGGGCTGAGTCGGCCGCGATTACTTTTTGGGACACAGGAATAGGCTTCTGGGGTTCATACCCCATATAATACTTGCAATGCAGCGCCTCCATCTGCCGTAGGCTCCAGGGATATAGAGGCGATAATCTCCCACTGTAGAACTTGTACCTCTCCCCCCAGTTAGATCACACACCAGGCCGGAGGTATATTGCAAACAGGAACGGTTTATTACTACACAGTTTGCAATAACACTACAGCTACGCTGCAGTCTTCTCCCGGATACAGTCTCCTTAGATCAGCTCTCACTGGAGATGGTCCCTGGACTGTCACTACAGGCCAAGGGCACCCACAGCCGTCCTAACTCTTCCCCACCTCAGAGGTATAATAACACTCCTCCCCGCAGGGAAGAGCACATGGGTAGGCCCCAATCTCAGTCTCCCAGACGTGTGACCTGCCTTCCTCAGAGGGAAGGAACAACCTCCAAATTTAGGGCGGAGCTGCATTTCAAGCTCTCGTTTTTTTTTTCTCTTCAATAGTTTCATTTGGGCAATCTCTACTTACCTAAAGAACTGCATAGTTGCCGGTCAATTCGTTCTTGTCTATTGATCGTGAAACTTTAGCGACATCTTTAGATCTGGGGAATGTAAATGGTTGCTATAGGAACAAACATGCTTGTTAAAATAGAATACAAGAAAATTGGTCTTTCAAAGTTGTGTTTTTTTAAAACAGAAAATGCTAAAAGTATTTTTTCTGACTACAGAACTGATTTATTTAAAAAACACACATGCAGGATATTGCCTGAATTGCAGCTTTAAGTACAGCCAGAAGGGGGGCACCCCGTTGTCCCAGCTACAACACGATGTACCACCCTCTGCTGTCACTCAAGTGCAGTACCAAAGGTGAAGGGGAAAACCCCATACCAACTACTGGCAATGCCTGCTTATACCAGGACACTGCCAGGAGGAGGGCAGATTAGTACTCAGGGGTGACACTGCTACATTAGTATTGCATTATTTTGCATCATTTTAATTTTCATGTTGGAGTCCTATTTAGCAGCCTCACTCGTCCCCACCCCCCTCTCTCACTAAGGCTGGGGCCATGGTGTCTTCGCCCGTGTAGAGGCGTGCGTGGCCGTGACGTCACCCGCGTGAAGCGGTTGCGTTTTGTGGCCAGTGGAAACTGGGCGTGCCTAGGGGCGTCACAGAGCTGGTTCGTCCTCATTGTGCGATCGGCTCACGTGACCGGCCTGTCGCGCCAAGAAATCAGTTCCAACTGATTTCTTGCGCAACGTGTGCCCGCTGCCGCCCGCACCCCGCATGGACGCGATCACTGCCTTAAGGCAATCTGATTGCTCACCATACGGACGCCTCCGCGCGGTCTGAGGCACCATGGCCCCAGCCTTAGGCTGCGTCTACGCTGCCACTGACCGCGCTCTGCGGCGTGCACATGCGCTTGCCGAGACAGATTAAATTGACTGAGGCGCGCTGAGGGGTCACATGACCTCCTCAGCCAATCAGCGCTAGTCAGTGTTTAGGCCACGCCGCCACGTTTCCTCATGCTTGCACTTGCCG
This sequence comes from Ascaphus truei, assembly GCF_040206685.1. Taxonomy (NCBI): domain Eukaryota; kingdom Metazoa; phylum Chordata; class Amphibia; order Anura; family Ascaphidae; genus Ascaphus; species Ascaphus truei. Next base: position 343,234,770 of record NC_134486.1, read on the forward strand.
AAAAAGTTGGACAGTTGGTGACGTCACCACTCAAGCATGCACGGGGGACGCAGCCTAATCTGTGATAGCAGCTGCAGCTTATGACACCCTATTTCTGTACAATTAGAATACAGTGTTCCCCTCGGGGAGAGAGATCACATTTATGTAGCTCGGCTTCTGCTCTATATTTTTTTTGTTGTTGCTGACGTTCACCTTTTGTCACAGTAAATGTGTAGGGTACAGGTAATAGGGCAAACACAGAAGAGGAGACATCCAGACCTAAATTTGCCATGTAGGTCCTTTCTTATTCCATATGCTGCTAGAGAAGATTTTATTCCAATTCAATGGCGATGAACTCTTCCCCTTGGGCTGCGTCCATGCTGGCAAACACTGCGCAGTGGCGCGGTCACATTGCCTTAAGGCGTGCGACAGCAGGAGGGGGCGCGCGGTGCGCGAGGAATCTGTTCAATCTGATTTCGCGACAGGCAGGTCACGTGAGCAGTGACCCAATGAGGGCGAAACGGCTGTGACGTCAGACACGCCCCTAGACATGCCCCCCATGGCGTGTCTACCTTGGCCACAAAACGGTCCCACTTGATGCGCGTGACATCACTCGTGCCCAAGCCTCCGCGCGGTCTGGAAGCAGCCTTACGGGGACAGCTAGTGGCGTATTTCCTGATGAAGCGGCATGCGCGGTTGGTGCTTGCTTGTTGCTCGTGGGCATGTGTAGCCAGCAAGCGCCTAGTACGCATGTGTTGCCGAGGTAGCACTGGAGGAGGGCGGCACCAGGTATGTGCCTAGGGCGGCATTTATTTTTAAATACGACACTGGGGACAGCATAATGACTGTATATTTAATGGGGCCATAGTGTCTAAAGCTGCGCTTATAGTGCCTTGTGACAATGACGCGATGTCGCGCCAAAACAAATGCATTGTCGCCGTCGCAAGCGCTTAGCGTAAGCGCCATGCAAAGGAGCGACGTCGTGACCAAAAATTTGGTAGCTGGTTAAATTTGCTGTCGCCACATGTGACAGTGACAGCCTCTGAACCAATCAATGGCCAGGTCGCTAGCGACGTCGCTGCAAAGCAAAATTCAACTTTCGAGGACGGCGACAGGTGACTTTAGCCGTCGCGGGCACTATACGCGCGACCGTATGCGTATAGCTGAGCTGTGTATAGCTGAGATGCTGTGACTATTTGCCATGATCCTTGAATTTGTAATAACTTACCGTTTTTTTTATTTTAGATTTTAATTTACGACCCATGTAACGCCTTGTTTCCTGTAGCACAGAATGTTTGTAGCTTTATAATACCACTCATTTGTTGTGTATTTATTGCCTCAATCCCTATGTGTTGCCAGACCCCCTTATGCAGTGAAGGGATAAAACCATGCAGGAAAACATTTCTCTCTGATAATCACATTAAACACATGTAATATTGTGTAGCCCCCTCTTCCATGCCTGGTCCCCGCATGCTACTGCAGCGCCCGCTGTGGCGGACGCTGCAGGGACGAAAGCCCTCCCCTCAATGGCGCCGGGCCCGCTGCGAGGGTGGGGGCCGCAGAGCTGCGACGAGAGCTGCTCCTGCTCTCAATAGAATTGTGAGCAGGACTCGCGACGGAGCGCTAGGCCACCCCCCCCGGCGGTTCAGCCAATGAGGGCGAACCTGCCGGGTGACGTCATGGCCGCGCCCCCGTCACTCCCCCACTACGCCCCCCCCCCTCTGGTCTCTCTTCCTGCAGCTCACTGCAGACCGGGGAATCGGCTGCACGCGCCGCCATCCTCGCGGGCGCGCATGCAGCGGAGACACTGGGGCCTTAGCCTAAGGGAACTACGTGTGCTACGTACAGGATGCCTGATCCTCTGCTACTGGGTACGCAGAGCGCCTCCACCTGGGTTATCCTACTGCGCTAGGATCCCTCCCATCGCAGGAAAAATACCGGCAGTAAATAAAGGCGCCCCCCCCACAGGTATAACCAACTATATTCACTGACACATAACACAATCACACAAGACCCCACAAGCAGTACCCAGAAAATAAATACACCCCCCCAAAGTACTGAGGTGCCCTGGGCACCTAACCACCCAGTGTCCACAGAGCCAAGCCCACCTAAAGTGTGTGGAGTAGCGCTAGCCACTGTGTATGTGGCCATTGGTGCACGTGGTACCTATCCTGGTCTAAGGCAAGACAAGGTCTAACTGTAGGACCGCAGAGTGAGCCCACGACGCGGACCGGTCCTCTCGTGAAGGGGCCTGCCTCTTGAGGGAGCTCCCGCGGGAGTGTCCCTTTAAATGTCTCATATATGCCTGGGTCTGATCGCAGGCCGCACGCACCGCGTGGCGTCCGTCACCGGTGCACTAACACTCTATTCAGCTACTGGGGGAAGCGCCCTTATCTCTGGGCCTTTCCTGCAGCAGCCACAACCTGAGGGGTGTCGGGGCCTAGCTAGGACCTTCCTGCATCCCTGCTCCGCCCGGCTTGGTCCTTTGCGTGGCAAAAGTATCTACCCCCCTTTGCGTAATTCCTGCAGCCCTATTGGCTGTTGCGCAGCACATGGGAACAGCCCCGGGGGCTGCTGGAACTGCACATGCGCAACTCTTCCATCGCACACGCGCAACATCCAAAATGGGCGCCGCCGGTCCGTCGCAGGGCTCCCGCAACTCTACAGTAGCCTCCCCTCCCGCATCGGAGGTAAGGGGGCTCGGTTACAACTTGGAAATATAGAAAACTGCTGCGTTAATCCCCCAAACTCAACTTATTGTGAAACCCCAGAGAAGGGAACCCATTTTCTGACTTTAAAAGGGATACTCTGCTTAAAACCAGAGTCCCTGGAGCCCTTCCTATATTCACAATAGGTGCTTGTACACATCATTTTCTATATTTTGTGCTGACTTTTAATCTCGTGCAAAACATATGTATAATTGTGTGTGTGTGTATACAGTACTGCTATGTAACAGAACAGAAATGAAAATAGTGGCTCATTAAACCCGAAAAAAATCAAACAATTTAAAATGTATCCCTGTCCCAAAGAGTATATAGTCTAAGGGGGTTAATCATTAAACTGAGATGCTGCTGACTATGACACTACAGCAGTTTAACAATTAACCCATTCTTGATAATTCTTGATAATTTTCCTCAATGCATTTTTATTTATTTTTTATTTTTATTTTTTCCTCAATGCACCCTTAAGGATTACAGTCCACTAGGGGAGAACTGGAAGAGTTGAAAACATCAGTTTATTAGGTGTGAATAAAGAGCATTTGTAAATAATTTGTTAAAGAGAAATGCATTAAGGCTTGTATTGCTCAATCGTCTTTCCATGAAACTACTGATTCGGAGGCTACATTTAAAGGAGCCTAAACGTAATTTTTTTTTTTTTTACATAAATGGGAAACAGGGGTTCTCCTGAACTGCATTAATTTCCGCTCAAGGGACCACCTTGTTCATGATATATTTTCCAATAAAGGTACCAGTGCAACTATCTGATTCATAAATATTCTGCATGACTAGGAAGTGGTATTGATTTGATGAAACGTATGTAGCACCTTTATCTCCCTCCTATGGTGGTGCATACCTCTAGGCTCACAGAAGATTGAGTGCTCCGCAGATTGTATAAGGAGGTTTAACAGGACAGGTCCTTAGCTCAGATCTTCCAGTGCAGCGCCTCCATCGTGCAGGGCTCCTGCCAGGGACATGAGGTCTCCTCACAAGTTCTCCTTCTCCATAAACACGCATAGGCAGATAATACAACCAGTGTTTATTGAGATATTCACAACCACTCCATTCTCCTACTTCCCCCCCCAAGGGCCCATCCTTGACCCTTTAACCCAAAGTGGAATAGCTCCCACTCCACAGAGGGAGAGAACAGAACCAGCACAATTTAGTGGAGTGCCAACATGTATAACTGGGGAGGGGTTTGTAACCCTGCCCCATAACAGGGCTGGTCCCAGGTACTGACAGGCATCACACCACTTGCATTTGATCCAGTCAATATCCTCCCAGGCATTACACTCCTGCTGTTAGGCCTGGACCTGGATAGGGTAATATTGTATCTATCCAGTCTGCAACTTACAAGCTAGGCCCTGTGCAGGAGTTTAACCCCAACACGGCCTGTTCCTATCAGGACTTATAGTGTTAGGGCCAGGGAAAAAGGTATAGCCAGGGGCACTAGGCTGCACGTATATCATCTATAAGGATATTGAACCTTTTTGTTCTGAGGCTCATACACCATTTAGGAACACATTTTTATTTTTCATTTAACTGCTTTGCTACCCACAGCCAGAGGGACCTGTACTGTTTTGCTTGCCTCCTTGGCAGAAAAAGGGTTAATGCAGGAATCGTGTAACCCCAATGAGGCTAAGATTTTCTTTCCAGGTAAATGCACTGCAGTGCACACGTATGTGAGGCTCGCCCATTTACATGGGACGGTCTTCTGCCTGTAATATAATGACTGTATTCAAGAGGCCACTACCTTGAAACAGACCGTATATTGTTTCAAACAAATATATGAGTTGGGGCATTTTATACATTTCGTGTGAACCAGAAAAGTTTTTTTTTCCCTTGGGTAATGCAAGATTTTTTTTACTTAAAACTGAGATACAGTATTTGTATGCTAACACAGCACTTTTGACCCCATAGTCCAGGGGTGCGCCAACTTCTTGCGCTGCGCCCCCCCCTGCCCGGGAGCCGCATCATTTGCGCCCCCCTCTCCCAATGACTAGGCTTCAAATGACATTGCGGGTCATGTCACGTGACCCCGCCGTGTCATTTGACACACGTTCCCATGGGGACGCATGACGTCAGTTGACGCCGTGTTGCTGAAGACCCGCGCAGAGCAGGTAAGTGAGTTAGAGGCCTCACGCCTCCCCCGGCATTTAATTTTAAATGCCTTGGAAGTGCGTGGGGCCTCTGTAACTGCGGCGCCCCCCTACAAATTCTCGCGCCCCCAGTTTGCGCACCGCTGCCATAGTCAGCAGATTTCCGGATGCAACCAAAAGCAGTAATACCCAGCGTGGCACGCTTAGTTTTTTTTTTTTTTGAGGGGGTGGGGAGTTGGTTTACCAAAGTAGGGGTTCCCCAGTTTGTTGTAGTTAAGCAGTGCACTCTGAAGTTTTATCAGAAATATATTTTTGTTCCTTTTTTTTTTTTTTTTTTTAATATGAAACATTTTATTTAAAAAACAAATTCATTTACATTTAGGCCACTCATTCTGTGAGTGATTTCAGTGTTGATTTGTATAATATGTAACAAAAACCACAACATGTGTTTCTCTCCGTAACCAGTGAGGTGACCCGTCCGTTCCGTTATACTATGGAAATGACTGGGCAGAATTCCACAGTTCTTACTATTGCTGTGGGATCCTTGATCACCGCTGGATGCACCAACATTTCTGCAGAGCGAGGACCATACATTTCCTTTACTTTGAGTGCTCCATGTGACGGTAAGGGGTTAATGTTGCTGCTTTTAAAAAAGGTCAAGCTTTTTTTTGTTTGTTTCTCTTCCTTTCCCCCTACTTGTCAATACATTTTGTGTTGTGTATATGTTTTCTGTAGCCTGGTGCCAGCACTTCAGGGGTTAATTGTTGCCCTGGTGCCAGACCTTCAGGCGTCATGCTTGGGGATCTCTGAGACTGCTTTTAATAAAGGTCAAGCTTGACCCCTACCTGTCAGTAATACATTTGTATTCTGTTTTATATGTATGTATTCTGTAGCCTGGTTCCAGCCTGGTTCCAGCACACCAGGGGTTATTTTTGTTTTCAGTTGGGAATGTTGTAAAGTGGGCTGTGATTTTCCCAAATAACTGTTTGTTGCAACCCCCCCCCCCCCTCCCCACCACCAATCAGGGGCTGGGTCATATTGCCAACACCTGGACATGTGGGGGGGGGGGGGGAGAGAGGGAGATAATATTAGCTGTGAGGTCAGAGTTCTTTAGTTGAAGCGGCTGTGAGAAGGTGCAGTGTCCACTCCAGAGCTGGTGCCAATGTTCCAGTGAACATTGCATGGAAGAAAGAACAGGGTAGATCTCTTTAGGGAGATCCCTGCACCTATATTTATAGGGTAAACCCAGTTTCCCGTGTGTGCACGCGAGTTGGTTTGCTGTAAATTGTTGTGGATATTTCTTTTTCCAATAAATACATTTTATTAACGTTGTGTTTCTGTCTGGGGAATTGATCCCTGGTGTGATAGTTCTGGTCTCCCATGACACTCCACTTAGGTTACGCTTATAGTGTAGGCGACCACGTGACGTCGCCGTTGTAATATGTTGCAGGAGACGAGGGGCGGGACTGTTAGCGGTTCGCCCTCATTGGCTGAACCGCTGACGTTACGCAGCGATCGCCGAAAAAGTCAAAATCCTTTTGGCAACCGCTCTGTTGCTCTGCAGCAGTTGCCAAGCCCGCGACGGACTGCATGTACTTGCTAAGGCGCTGCGTGACGTCGCTGTACCCAGTACTACAAGCGCAGCCGTACTTATTTGTCCTATCCCACGTAGCAACACGTACAGAATGTGTAGTGTATAAATATCACTGACAGGTAGCCTTATTTTAGATTTCTTTCAGTTTAAGATAGGATTTAGACATTTACACCCAAAATCAATCATTAAGTTAGTCTGCTTCTAAATTCACTCAACACCAACCTTCCTCAGGTCTGCAGAACTAAACTGTCCTGTTTATATAGCGCACAGCCAGGGAGTCAGGTGGTAAAAAGTAAATTCTATTTCAGTCCATGACCAGTAAAATCATCACCCCAAGGGGGGAAACACACAACCTCCTACGGGACCGAGGGGGGGGCGTGATGCCATTTCAGCCTCTCTCCTATTGTCAGAGTGGCGGCGCGCTCGGACCAATCGGTGGCCTGAAGGTATGTCACGTGGGGCGGAACTAAACGCATAGTTACAGGTTGTAGCTTCAGCTATTTACTGTTTCATGCGCGCACGAGCGGGAGGGGGGGGGGGCGTGCCTACCCACCGGCACTTGTGCCTGTTGTGGTGGTGCCTCGTGTGACGTCACGCGCATGCGCACCGAGGGGGCTGTTTGATTTTTCACAAGTGTTCTTGATCATTATGATAGTTAGGGGTATATAAGACACCCACTTGCCCTGTGTCCCTTACTCCTTGATAAAGGACCTACCGGTCCGAAACGCGTAGGAGGTTGTGTGTTTCCCCCTTAGGGTGATGATTTTACTGGTCATGGACTGAAATAAATGGAATTTACTTTTTACCACCTGACTCCCTGGCTGTGCGCTATTTGCTCTTTTCTCTACTATAATAATAGTATCCGTTATCTATCCAGGAACTCCTAATAATGAATTTTCACATACCAAATAGCTATACAGTATGCTTGTCTTTATTTGTGCATCTTCTTGCCCATATTAAGTGTTTCTCTATAGCAACAACACATGTGCTCCGGTTTTTTTTAATTGCTTGACTCTGCTAAGTTTTTTTTTTTTTTTTTGTTTTGTTTTGTTTGTTTTTTGGCTTTATAGCAAGATACCTACTATGCTTATATTTATATCTGTGCACCTATACTATCCAAATGCTTACCTGCTATTGTCATACTACCTTGGGATTTATATTGTTAGCACTCCCACTTGTAATGAGTCCATGTCATTTGCCTATACCAAGTCATAATCCTTTTGCTGGGTGTGCCACATAATTCAGGGGTTATTAACCCAGCATACATAGATTCATACTATATCTACTTAAATAGCTGATGTACCCTAGCTGCATTGATATATACCATGTATCCTCTATTATAGAGATTTATTATTTGCATTTAACACATAATTGTAAGGTTGCCACAACTATCAAGCATTTATCCTAGCTGTGTATACACCACTGCTAGATCGTGTCCCAATACTTATGTTCACACACTACGCATTATACAGTAGATGATAGTATCCACACATCTTGGATCTATTACATCTATACTGACCCTACAACCACCTTTGGGGATTTTATACACCGTGTATATATGTTAATACATTTTTATTTTTGAGTACATTAAGAGTTGTCACCATTTTGGTGACAGGAGTAATATACTCTGAGACCACTGAGTCCTCTCTACTAACCATTCACGCAGCTGAATGAGTGCAGTATACTGGAAGCTTTTTTTTGTTTTCCCATTTTTGGGAAAACATTTATGTACTCTACCGTGATCCTATATTCCTGTTTGCACCTCCGCTTCTTATTCATACCTATCTATTTACGATTATTGGGTTGAGCGGTAGGACACCTGTCTGTTTATGAGCTGTGTATTAATCCTGGATCCTGTAGAGGAAATATTGTCCCATTTGACAGACCTCTGCGGTGGTGAAAAGTGTGAGCGCTTGCAGGTGAGAGTATTAACCCATGTCGCGTGCTAGCTGGGTGCCGGATGTGACATTGACCATGGGACGTTCACCCCATTGCAGCACCGCAGGCCTCTCTGGCAGCAAAGAGATATGTGGAGTTTGAGCAGAAAGGGCACTGGCTTACACCACAAAGGCTTTATGCGCCGCCCCTCCTTTGTGACGCTAAACCAAATAATGGAGACCACACAATGTTTGAAGAAAAGGTCACAGCTTTATTTTAACATCCGCTGTTAAAATCCTACCAGCCTGCCCGCCAGCCAAGCATGCTTCATGCAAAATGGGGGGGGGGGGAGATTGGCCGCGCTCCCTCCCCCCGCCCGTAGCATGTGAATGTGGAGGAGATCCTTGCCCAGCGGCCAGCAATTGGCCGCGCTCCCTCCCCCCCCCCGCCCAAAGCTCTGTAAAATGGGAGGGGGAGATCCTTATCAACCGACGTTGGGCTGCATTCCCTCCCCCTCCCGCCCCTAGGGTCAGCTTAGGCCCAGCCCTAAAGTTGGCGCCCAGCCTTTTACCAACGTTGATTGGGCATAGGCCGGCCCGGCCCTAAAGCCGGCGCCTCCAGCCTGCCGCGCTGTTCTAGGGGCTCCAGCTGAGGGCCGGACCCTAAAGTCCTCGCCCGTTCTCCGTCTCCTGAGCTTGGCTGGTGCGGCAGCTCCGCTGTGACGAGGAGACAAAATGCTCCTGTGTGATACAAAATCATGTTAATATAACATTCCAACAGCTCAATACAATAGCAAAACATTGGGGATGGGTGGGAATTCCATTAGCACTGTGCTCTCTTCCCGGGGGCCTCCCACCCCTCCCCCTGCATGGGAGGGGAGAAGCAGCCTTCCCCACTCCGAGGGGAAGGGGGGGGTTACCCCCCCCCCCAGCTCACGCAAATCAGGACGTGGCAGCCCTTAAGAAGCCTACGACCCCATGCTGTAGCCTCTGCCTCTTCATAACGGCTTTATGCGCCGCCCTTCCTTTGTGACGCTAAACCAAATAATGGGGACCACACAATGTTGGAAGAAAAGGTCACAGCTTTATTTTAACATCCGCTGTTAAAATCCTGCCCGCCAGCCAAGCATGCTCCATGCAAAATGGGGGGGACATTCACCCCATTGCAGCACCGCAAGCCTCTCTGGCAGCAAAGAGATACAGGTATGTGGAGTTTGAGCAGAAATGGTATTGGCTTACACCCAATATCAGGCTTTCTCGGCAGATAGCACTCCAGTGTGGCTGGTCATACAGTACTCTGTCTCGTTCTTACCCTGCTGCTGAGTATGCGGAGGGAGTCCTAATGTGAAAGGAGCTTGACTGCATTTGGCTTCCTGCTGAGAATGAAACAGAACATTCATTGTTTGTACTGCCAAGCGAATAACACAACTCCCCCAAGTTTCTCGCTGATAGCACCTCCTCAAACTGGGGGCTAAGGCCATTGAAACATTGGGAGGGTCACTGGAAGGATACAGGATGGGAGCTGCAGGATAAAGGAGACAATTACTGAAGGGTGAGATACAGAGTCTATTACACGTACATGTATTGGCCTGAATATAGTGCTGTGTTTTTAGTTTTTTTTTTTTTTTTTCTTCCTAAAATTGTCCTTCTGAAAACTGTACTCATATTATATGCTCAGTCTAACACTTTAAGGTGTTCTACATGATTTATTTATTTTTTTTAAACTGTAGGGGTTGTATTATGGACGAGGTCGCACTATATTCTGGCCAATACAGTATATATTTCTCAGATTTGAGGTGAAACATTTGCATTGATCACTCTACAATTACAATTAGACACACAGTACCTTGGCTAAGGCCCCGCTGCACACAGCCGCCTTGCTTGCCGGCGGCGCATGCAAGTCACTGCACCGGGATCTGCAGTAAACGTTTTTTGGTGTGGGGGGCATGGCCAAAACAGGTCAGGGGGCGTGGCCATTGAGCCCGGGGAGAGGAGTGGAGGAGGTTGTGGGTGAAGGAGCAGAGGTTGTGGGTCTGCACGAGAGGGGGGGGGGGGATTGTGGGTCCGGGAGGAGAGGGCTAGATCGGGCCATCTACTTTGCTCTTGCTTTCTCTTTTGAGGGAAGATGAAGGATGTTGTGTAACCCCAATTGGTTTCACATTGGTCTCTCTAGCCAGTGCTGCAAACTTCCGCACTCCAATTCACCTTCTACCCTGCGCCCCCCCCCCATCTCTTCTTCACCTAGCTTCTTTCTTTAAGCCTAGTTTCTTTCTTTAAGCCTGCGCTGCTCCTCATTTCCCACATCACCACAACAACGGTACATTGTGCACACTGATACACACAGGCACACTTCCCTACCAAGCCGCTCCCCTCCTTCCCTCCTCTTCCCTCCTCTTCCTCATTGGCTCACTCGCGTACCACGTGACACGTCAGCGCTTCTGATCACCAGAGCCTTGCAGCTCCACCCCGGCTGATGCATCACAGCATGTAGTGAGCCACGTCGGAAGCAGGCAGCGGGGACCACCAGACTGCAGGTAAGGGGCTGGTGGTCTGCACGGGCGGGTCCTCAGCCTAACATGGATTTTGAAGTTGCTGGCAAACAGTTTGTGGGTCTGTACCATTTGTTTATTTTACATACCTATTGAAAGCTCTTGGCAGGGAGCACAGCATGCATTTGGCAACCATCTGGTTTGCTTGTCCCGGTGCATAATCCCAGCTACAGTATAATGCATTTTGTAATTACAAAAATTGCACATATACATGCACAAACAAACAGTACCTTCCCAGCTCACCGCATGCACACGGCCGCACACACTATATAACAGCCCTAAGGCTACGCTTATAGCGACGGCGCCGCATGACGTCAGCCGTCACCGTTGTAATAGCGATTCCTGGATATAGGGCAGGAGTCTGTACAGGGGGCGTGGCAGAGGCGTGGCCGTGAGCGGTTCGCCCTCATTGGCTGAACCGCTCACGTGCCGCTGACCTTGCGTTGCGATCGCGGAAGTAAAAATCCTTTGATTTCCAACGACCATGTGACGTCGCGGTGGCGCCCACTATGGGCACCTGCGACCTGACTGCATGTACTTGCTACGGCGCTGCGCAACGTCGTAGCCAGTACTATAAACATAGCCTTACGGTCACTCTGGGGTAACAAATGATTGCGTTAAAGCAGCAATAGAGGTGTGACACAGGAGATGAGGTTGAAAAAAAGACATACGTCCAAGTGTAATAATTTATTTTTTAATTTTCGGTTTGATGCATGGGCTCTCCGGAGTTAAACTGTGTTAGTTTCAGCTGCGGGGACCCCCTGCTTCCAGAGCTGCTTACCTCCTGAATGGGGTGCCGGTATCTCTGCTTCATAAAGCTCCTGCCTCGTGGGCCTATAGGAAGCCACACCGGATCATGTCACGGCTCCCTATTGGCCCACGAGACGCGGGACATTTAAACGTTGCCATTGCGTTGGGCACACAGTTCTCTGGCTGCATAGATACTTAACTCCGCAGTGGGGCTGGTATCTGTGGGGGAGGGGAAGAGAAATATATCTATCTTCACTGTATCTATATCTATCTTCTACTGTATTTCTGCTTAATGTATATTGTATTGTATGTCTCTATATAGCGCCATTACTGTACATAGCGCTTCACAGCAGTAATACACGTGGTAATCAAATAAATAACAGATCATGGGAATAAGTGCTTTAGACATTAAGGAAGAGGAGTCCCTGCCCCGAGGAGCTTACAGTCTAATTGGTAGGTAGGGAGAACGTACAGAGACAGTAGGAGGGAGTTCTGGTAAGTGCGTCATGATATGATAATACACATTGCACAAATCCGTATTTCATTACAACCAAACTTTAAATTTAACCCCTTTGCTACCAATGTCAATAGGGCATTTAAATCTCAAGAGGATGAGTGTGATGAAAAATAATGGCTGGCCCATTAAGTTGAGGGATAAGGTCATTGAAACCTTAGTGGGGGGTCACTGGAAGGATGGAGTATCTAAGCTGCAACATCAAGGGGGGCAGAGTACATAATGTAGAGGTGATTATAGCCAAAGTCCCAGCATTTCACCAGGGGATGTATTGGAAGAGAATGTGATCCACACTAATCTGGAGTATAACCTTAAGAGCACAAATAGTGCAAGGTATCAGGACCACAACGGTCCCTTCTATGGGCTAACACTGAATCATGCTCTGTTCTAAGATATGCATTGGCTATTAAAGGCATCACTTCTACCTTTCTTATGCCTATTACAAGAGCAGTTCTTGTCAATTTTATATTACCTCCAAAAAAAGGGGGGGGGGGAGAAAGTTATTAAACGTGGCCCAAAAGCGACAACAAAAAAAGAGATGGTTTATTGATCGTCAATGTCTATATTCTTGGGAATTGGTTAAACTGTGATTGTGCTGATCTGGGTGGTGTGGGGATAAAGAGCTGTGAATGTCTGTTAAACCCATTGCCTTGTACAGACTTTGTATCACATTATAGTGGGTTTGTAATGAAAGCCAGATGGAATCATCATTCTCATCTCAGACTGACTTGCTTTATTTCTGACGTTTTTATTTTTTATTTTTAAAGAACTTTTCTTTTCTGGACTATTTGTTTCTATGTTTATGATAAACTATGCTTGTTAATCAGGTAAATCAAGAACTGGAATATGGCTGAAAAAACCAAACTTTACTACTTCAATGGAAGAGGTAGAATGGAATCCATACGCTGGCTGCTTGCCACAGTTGGTGTTGAGGTTGGTGTTTTTTTATTTAATTGTAAATATTATTGGACATTTATAGCCCCATCAACACCAGAAACACATGTTCAGTCAGATTTCCCAGGGAAATGTGGGAGATCTCTTAAACTACCTTTATTTCCAAGGAGAAAATTGATACATTTTTCAGCCAGATAGGGAGAATTGGCCAGTATGTCAAGCAGATTCCTCTTGTGGTTATGGGGCTAAAGATAAATGAGGATGAAATACTGTACAATGTCTACTAGAAATGCTTTGTACAACCACAATACATCTATCTACACAATACTAATGTTGCCACAAAGGTCTATTTGGATGTAAAGGCGCTAACTTGGCTTACTGATCCCTTCTTACTTCCTCAGTCTCTTCCTGGTTCTGAATTCTACAGTGCACCACAATGTTGTATGAGAGACGAAGTCTGTATGGACAGTATAGTGTCTTCCCTTCAGCATAGTCTAACATTACCATATGTTCACATTAACTACAGGCATGTAGTCATTCCAAATGGTTTTCAAGGAATGTATGTGGGTCTTTACAATGTCAGCCATAAATACACCTACCAAACTCTGTCGGTTTGAAGTATTTACACCCAAGTGTAGTGGAAGCATTGAAACATCTTTACATAGAAACATCGCATTTGCTGGCAGATAAAACCACGTGGCCCACTTACTCTGCCTATCTTCCTTTCTGCTGTAAAACCTCAGACGCTATTTGATCTTTGGCTTCTTTTCCCTTCCTTTTTTATTTTGCAGTTTGAAGAGGAGTTTTTAGAAACGAGGGAACAGTATGAAGCATTAATTCGAGGTATGCATGGCGGCAAATGATTTTATTAATGCAGTGGGGCAATCCATGATGAAAACGATGGCTGCAAAATGTTTGCGATTTAAATTCCTTGATCTATAAGTATTTTACAATAATTTTCTACAATGTGATCCCCTTAGACCTTCCTTTTTGTGATATCACTGACCTGATCGGGCACTATCCTCCGCTGCTATAATCCCTTTCTCCTGTTGGTCCTCTCACAGGCATTCAAAGCAGCACTTCTATAACCTTAGTCCTGGATCCACTCTAAAAAGAAAAAAAATCTTTATTTTTAATTTGATTATTTCTATATTTTTTAATTTGTGTGGGCAAGCTCATTGCAATAAAGTTATTGACCATATTTATTTTTTTTTTGTGGACTAGACGGCACTGTTTGGACTATTTGAACAAAATCCCTGTCATTGTTTCTATGTAGTTATAAAAAAAAAAAAAAAAAAAAGATTTATTCTGATCAAGTTTATATAATCTAAGGCTGCGCTTATACTGCCGACGACAGTGATGTCGCGTCAAAACAAATGCATTGCCGCAGTCGCGTGCACTTATAGTAAGCGCGGCACGATGGAGCAACTGCTTGGTCGCGATCGCTGGAAGTCATCTCCATTTGATTTTTCCAGCGACCGTAGCCTGACGTCACCGTCGCGTCGCCGGCACTATAAGCGTAGCCTAAGACTTTAAAGTTCTACCTGAGGAAGGTGACTTCTATTTAAACATCTCCTTCATGCAGCATATACAATGTATGTAGCCCTCTGCGTAGAAGTTTCCAAGCACAAGTTACAGCCAAGCTTCCAATTTTGCCTTTTGTGGTATTACCATTAGGCCAATCTATTGTCCATGTAGCGTTTGCATTAAAGAACCTGTTTGCATGTACAGTAAGTGGGAAAAGAACGTGTGCGCTCAATATGTGAGGTGCAATAAAGTAAATATTGCTAATAAAAATCCACAGGTGGAAGTGACAAGTGTGTTAAGTGATTAATAGGAGGACACAAAACTTCCCTTGTGGTTGGGGATATGCTGCTGATCAATTGGATGGCTCGGACATAACAATCTAAGAATGAAGAAATAATTAGAAAAGTGCAAAACCCTTATAGTATAGCATCAACAATATTTTGTGGTAACCAGAGGGGGGGGGGGGCGGTAGTAAACACGCACAGAAAAAACGAGTTAAAAGCATTTAGGTATTAAAACCATATGCCTGGCCATCAGAATCGGTCCTCGCTTCATCGTCCAACCGCGTAAGGAGACAGGCAGACTTGAAATCACCGCTGGTGTAACACTCGGTCTGGCACATAAAGTACCAATTTTGGTGGAGCAGTCTCTCGGAGCAATAGTATCTGTAGGAACTCTGCAAGAACACCAAGCGGGGAGATGATCACTGTAATGGAACGGGCAGTTGACCCGATGGATACTGATTCGGGCACAAAATTGGCAACAGTCCAAATAACAGGAGCGTCTAAGCTTCACACCAGCAGGAAAACCGTGTGACTGAAGGGTGTGCCAGTAAAGCACCAAAGTGCTCACGTATGACATCACCCCCGACAGGAGGAAAGAACGGTCCACAAAGAACAATGTTGCAAAATTGCAATACAAATGAATAACCTTAGAATCACCAGAAGGTAAATGGTAGATACATTAATAGGTAGATCTTGCACAAACTAAATCCAACTCGTGGCGGAGAGCTACTTCATCAGGGCCTAGTTTGAAACCAGTTGTGTGCACAATTTTAAATCTCTTCACAGTGCGGGATTGGTTGAAAAACAGATGTCGGTAATTAAACACTTAATCAATTTATACAATGAAAATGCAAAATTAGAATACCAAATTATAGTGGCTCATGTTCCTAAGAGAAAAATGCAAAAAGGACAAGACAATGCGTAAGTTAAATATGACAGTAGAATATTTATCTTGCATATCTTGTAGTATATCATAGTAGGAGGCGTAGATCTAATGGAGAAATTAGTTGCATTAAGCAGCCCCCAAAAAAGGGGAGTTAATAGACAGTAGAGTTAAAACCACTGAAATAAATGGGGATAACAATGGGGTGGATCATACAGTTAATGAATAGAAAATGTATATTAAAAAAAAATGAATAATATATTTGAACTTATTATTCCAATGATATTGTAGAAAAAATAATTAAAAAAATCTAACGAATAAAATAAATAATAATGGAATATATATGTAAAAGAAAAAAAGATATATATTTTATACAAAAAGTGATGTCCAGGCTTAGTGTTTTTATATCCAAGTGCTTTTAGCTGCTGTATTTTTACTACAACCCCCCCCCCCTCCTTTTTTTGTTACCACTATATATTGTCAATACTATACTGTGAGGGTTTTGCGCTTCTCTTTCTTTCCAAATACTGCAAGTAGTTGATGGCATATAAAGTATAATTGCAGGTTACTGTTATTACATTACTTGTTACTTTCAGATGGAGCGCTGCTGTTTAAACAAGTCCCAATGGTTGACATTGATGGGAGGAAGATGGTGCAGACTAAAGCCATCCTACAGTATATTGCCGCAAAATACAAACTGTATGGGGGAGACCTCAAGGAGAGAGCACTGTAAGATCTATTCTATATCTGCTGTAAAATGGCTTTTAACTATTGGTCACATTGTAAAGAACAATATGCAAGCGTGAAAAGAATATTCCACAAGCAAACCTTCAATTAAATGATTTAATGATCTAAAATGTGAATTTGAAGACCCACCTTAATGCTCATTAGACCTGCCCAGAAGGACTGTGATACCCGCTGTAACTCTTTCCAGGCTAGTGCTGTCAAACACAATCATTCAGAAATGGGTGCGGTGTTTGTCTAGGACCGATCACTTCAATACCCGGCATGTTGGCTGTTCTATACATTATAAGTAAAATACTTTGTTACCATATGCTGTCAATAAAACCACAACACCAAATAACTCTTTTGCTACAGAAGCTGCAGATTGTTCAAACTGATATTTGTGTAACTTCATGGTGTGAAACATCTCTACCCTCCTTTTTTTTCCTCCCCTATACCGGCAGCTGCCTTTTTATACTTCAAAACGCTCAATATTCATGGACTAAAATCTGGGATTTGTAAGGTTTTTGTTAGTCAGTTTAATGGCTCGGAATGAATAGTGGGACTCGAGAGTTGGTGCGATAAACTATTCCTCAGTTTGCTTAGAGCCCTAGACATTCCAACCACCTTCCAACTGTATGTTGATATGGATTGAAAGGGAGAATGGATAAAACCAGCAGAAAGAGATGATAGGACAAGGACCTGATGATCCTAGTGACATTCCAATACGGAGGTGCCAGGATCTACATCAACCAGCGTCCAGATGAAAAATTCATGATTTTACGAGGCTACAAGTTCTCATGTATTTGACAACTGTGACAAAGTGATGCTTATTATAATAAATAAGAAAGGCATAATTTAATTAAAACACTCACTTTCTCAGGATTGATATGTACGTGGGAGGGACAACTGATCTTATGGAAATCATTCTGCCCCATCCATTCCTGTCGCCTGAGGAGAAGCAAAAGCACGTTAATGTCATTACACAGAAGGCTAAAGACAGATACTTCCCAGTCTATGAAAATGTAAGACATGTTTTTATTGGAATTTCTAGCAATATATGCATCGTACAGCACTGTACATAAAGCAATACAGGCATTTATAAAGTGTTGCCCTATGAGTAAATGGTTTTGCTTGCTACTTGGCGCACATCTAGACAGTCACAAAGTAATAGCGCACCAATCCATAGCATTTTTGTTGAATCGTCTTGTTTTTGTATTTTTCAATCTTGTTTCTGACGGTGATATTAAACTAACACCTAAATAGGCTGTACACTTCGATCATGTTTCCAATGATATCCGAGCATGTACGCTTGCATATATTCTAAGCTTTTGGATGTGTAATTTGACCAGTTGTGGTTGGCACCGTGAAAGGAACAAACTGCCTCGCCAATTAGTTTTAGTGCAGAAGTTCTTCGGACCTTCCAAAGAAAAAATGATTTTAATGGCCATTGACGTTTCATTTAACAAGGCACACAAGTGGGCGAAAGCTAATGATGGTACTTCTGTCATTTGTGCTGAGACAAGGTTTCATTTTTCCTGGCTTTTTTTTCCCCTCCAAACCGAGTAATAGTGCTCAATGCTTGCTACATAAATCAACGGAAAACACTGCATGGCTTCTGTATTTGTCACATTCTTTGGAGTTAATAGGCACGGCTTGTAGAGTGTAATTTACAGGGTCTGTCACTGGCTGCTCGCTATTATCTCATTTTGAATTCGGCCAAATAAACACTTCATGTAACTTGGGTATTTTTTTATTTCTTTTATACAAACTACAATATATTGCAGGTCTTAAAAGAGAATGGACAGGACTTCCTGGTTGGAAATCGGTTCAGCTGGGCAGATGTACAACTGCTGGAGTCTGTCTTAATGGTGGAGGAAAAATGTGCCAATGTCCTCTCTGACTTCCCACTGCTACAGGTAATTTCCTATGGAGTGGACTGTGAATTATGTTCTTTGTATATTTGGATTGTAAAGAACTGTAACCAAACCAATTGGAAAATGTAAACAGATCTACAAAATAGAAATGAAGGCTCCAATTCAGCAGCTACATTTTGGAAAATGTAGAACTGTAAGCATAAGCCCCAATGTGACAAATGTAGTTAATTTATAGATGTATCGATCATTTAGTTCAATCATTTGGCCAACACACGTTAAGCCTGCAGCCCAGTGGCGGATCTCCCATTAGGCCCGATAGACCTCTTTGCTGCCGCCCTTCTCCTTTCCCAATCGCAGTGTGAAATGGTGCCACGGACGTCACCAATGTGACGTCACACGGCATCTCGTTGCCATGGCAATGTGACGTTGCACCATCAAGTGACGTCGCGTTACCATGGCGACGTGACATCCGACGCTGTGATTCGGAAGGAGGGTGGCAGCAAGGAGGCGGCTGCCACATGTAAGTGCCTAGGGACCTCAAATCCTCCGCTGCTGCAACCACAGCACATCAAAGTAGATTATTCAGCAGGTTCATACACTAACAATGTATACTGTGGCCTTTGAATTTATGGACAGAACAATGATTTAGTCCAGGGATGCGCGAACTTGCCCTCCTGTGTGCACTACCCCCTGCTCGTGCCCCCCCTAATTACCTTGTCCCCAAAGTTAAATAACGCAGCGGGGTCACGTTGTCCCGCGACATATGACACCCCGTTGCCATGGCGACGCATCACCGTAGACCAGGTTAGGGAAGTTGCAGAGGCCTCAAAAGATTACCCACCCTCCGGCATTTAATTTAAATGCCTTGGGGGAAAGTGCGGGGCCTCTGCAACCGCCACGCGTCCTTCCCCCCCCCCCAGTTTGCGCTCCCCTGATCTAGTCTAGTTTTTTCCAACCGGGTTTCCGTGAGAGGATCAAAAGGGTTTCTGATCTCCCAGAGCTGTAAGAGAGCATGGCAATTTCCTCTATCCTGATTGGCTGCTGGGTAATTGGGTGTATCAGGAGTCTGCAGGAGGAGGAAGTAGCATGAGCTGTGTGTGTGTGCCCCTCTGCCCTGTGTTTTCTGTGACTGTATGGGTGCCTCAGCAACTGAGCACTGTAGTTAGGGATGCCCCGAGAGAAAAAAGTGTGTGTGTGTGTGTGTGTATGTGTGTGTGTACTAAGGGGTTAGACATTAGAAGCACACGGAGCTAAAGTGCAAATAAAACTGGGTAAAAAAAAAAAACACGCCCCAGAAAATGTGGGAGGGGGGGGTCTACAAAATGTAAAGAAAATATATATACTTCCCAAGCTTATGATTGCAGCAAAGGTTCTCTACGTTTTCTCTTGAAGGAGAAACCTATTAGGAGGGTTACAGATAGTGACCTTCAGGAAACAAAATGAAAAACTATTGATTGCTCTACTTTTGTGCTAGTTCAGAGAGGGGCACATTTTGGAAAATGTATATTTGCTGTCTCTGAAGAGCCACAAAGTAAACTACACTTCGAATAACATTGGCCAGGGTTTGTTAGGACTACAAAGTCTCCACAGAACCCCACTTGTCTCTCGCTCCCCCTATATCTTATGGGTCTCCCCATAAACGCAATTCATATTTTGGGGGACGAACAGGGGTTTGTGCTGTTTCAGGAGAGCAGAAGAATAGCAATAAGTCTCAGCATCTGATAGTTCCAATGCAATAAATGACAGTACAAAAAACAATGACTCTCTTCCAGATGTACGTAGAATATCTTTAATTAAATCTCTCCAACCACACTTTTTTTTTTCCAGTGTTAACCCATTGTATTACATTTTATATCCCCCAAAAAAGCTCTTGTATTTTTCTCATTTGTCTGGATGTCTACTTTGTCACCTAGGATTTCAAAGCTAGAATAAGTGAGATTCCTGCAATTAAGAAATTCCTGGACCCCGGAAGTCAACGTAAACCTCAACCCGATGATAAATATGTGGAGACAGTGAGGGCGGTTCTCCAGATGTACTATAACGTGGCTTTCAAGTAGCATGTGCATTGAAATCCAGTAGCAGCAAACTATGTCTAATGCAACTAAATATCTAAATTGTTACTGTTCTCTTCTAGCTTTACAATACTTTTATGATCTCTTATTGCTATGAAGATTAGAGCAAGAACGTGCCAGAAAAATATAATAAAGTTATCTACAATAAGCCCACATGTACAGTTGTCGTGATTACATTTGTGAAAGCATAATTTTATTTATTTATTTGCTGGGGGTCAATTTTTAAAGTTATTCAATAAGGATGGGATTTTTTTTTTTTTTAATGCTGCCCTTAGGCACTTGGTGCCACCCACCCCCCCCCCCTCCAGGGTCGTGCAGTTGCCATGGCAACGCAACACTGTCACGTGGCCAGCCGCGCTTCCCAAATTCTGTCACCCTAGGCCTAATGGGAAATCCACCACTGTGGGTACTACAGGAGAGAATAGTGTCAGGTTGTAGGGCACTATGTAGTTCTGAGTTCTTTGGCCTATACGTCTTTTTTACAAAAAGACGAAAGAGGGTCTGTTGCAGGGTACATGCAACCACACACGCGAGTTCTCTTGATAAGGCTTATTTATTGAGCCTTAAATACAGCACACAAAAACAAAATAGCTTCTTTTCAGCATGCAGGACACAGACAGTTCATCAAACATGTACTTTGAAAACAGACCTTATAGCAGTAATCTTCCTTCAGCATTTCAGTCCTATCTCTTGACCAGCTAGCTCCCGTGTGTGTACAGCCTGGGGGTTTTAAAACACCTAGATTATGCAGCTGGGACCACTCTTGTCAGGAGCTTCCCAGCTGAAGATTAACCTTGTCACTGCTGCACTGCATACCTACACATACGTCTGCCAGGCATATAGCTGGTGACGTTCATTCACCCTGTCACATTCCTCCCCTGTTAGTGTGTGGCTGGGGCAACGCACGGCTGAAGCCCGACCATCCACCCCTTCTCTAGAAAAGAAATCAGCATTGGCATTTTCTTTTCCAGGCCTGTGCTGAATCTCAAACGAGAAGGGTTGGAGGGCCATATACCACCTGGTCAACCTAGCATTGGAGTCTTTCATCGTATTTAACCATTTCAATGGAGCATGGTCTGTTACCAATGTAAAATGGACTCCCGCCAGGTAGTGCCTCAAGGCCTCGATTGCCCACTTTACTGCGAGACACTCTTTCTCAATTACTGAGTAGGTTTTTTTCCCTTGGGAACAATTTCCAACTCAGAAAAAGGATCTGATGTTCCACTCCCTCAAACTGTTGCGAGAGCACTGCCCCTAGCCCTATCTGTGAGGCATCAGTTTGCATGATAAAAGGCTTATCGAAGTCTGGGCTTCTAAGGACGGGACCCTCTGATAGACAACTTTTTACCTCCTCAAAGGCTCTCTGGCACTTCCTTGACCATTCCACTTGTGTAGGGGCACACTTTTTTGTGAGGTCTGTTAGTGGGGCTGCAACTTCCGAGTAGTTGGGGATGAACCTCCGATAGTACCCTGCTAAACCCAACAGGGGGAGCGTACCTGCGTTTTTGTTCGGGGGGGGTCGGAACTTCTTTCAGGGCAGCTACCTTATCGGCTAGTGGCCTTACTTTTCCACCACCCACTGCATACCCCAGGTACTTGGTTTCCGCCTTACCTAAGGCACATTTCTTAGGGTTGGCTGTGAGCCCTGCCTCTCTTAGCGACTTGAGGACCGCTTTCAGCCTATTTAGATGGGCCCGCCAGTGTTTACTATAAATGACAATGTCATCTAGATAGGCCGCGGCATAAGTCCTATGGGGTCTCAGTACTTTATCCATGAGCCTCTGAAATGTGGCTGGGGCTCCATGCAGTCCAAATGGCATTGTCACAAACTGGTATAAACCCATGGGAGTGGCAAAGGCTGTTTTGCACTTGGACTTTTCCTCCAAAGGTATTTGCCAGTATCCTTTTGTTAAGTCCAGCGTGGATATATATTCTGCGTTACCAAGGGCGTCAATTAACTCGTCCACCCATGGCATCGGACATGCGTCAAACTTGGATACCGCATTGACCTTTTCGGAGGTCCACACAAAATCTTACCTTCCCATTAGGTTTAGGGACCATAATTAGTGGACTACACCACTCACTGCATGATTCGTCAATCACGCCTAAATGTAACATTTCTTGTACCTCTTTCTCTACCAGGGCCTTACGGCTTTCAGGCAACCTGTAAGGAAGAGAACGTACTTTACCCCAGGTGCTGTCTCTATCACATGGGAAACTAAATTAGTTTGCCCTGGTTAATCAGAAAAAAACATAATTGAATTGTGCAACTATTTCTAACATGTCCCCTTTTTGTTCAGAGGACAATTGTCTACCCATTGGGATTTTATCATCACACACAATGTTCTCCTGCGGGGGCTGAGGAACCAGGTCCGTTTCCTCCTCCACCGGGTGGATGAATAGAGACCGCTGCACCTTCCAGGGTTTTCAGCAAGTTCACATGGTAAATTTGTTTACCCTTCCTGGAACCTGGTTGAGTGATCTCGTAATCCACATCACCCGTGCGGCGGAGTACTTCGAATGGGCCCTGCCATTTGGCTAGAAGTTTGCTCTCACAACTGGGTAACAACAACATCACTTGATCTCCTGGGTGAAACACTCTCATACGAGCATTTTGATTGTAATGTCTCTCCTGACTGTCCTGAGCTGATCTAAGATTCTCCCTAGCAAAATGGCCGACCACATCTAGGCGCTTCCTAGGGTCCAATACATATTGCAGGGTATTCTTAGAAGGGGACCGCTGTTCCTGGGCTTTTAGCAGGTCTAGGATACCCAGGGGTTGGTGGCCATACAGCAGTTCAAATGGAGAGAAACCACTGGAGGCCTGGGGAACTTCCCGCACTGCAAACAGCAGAAAAGGGAGAAGTTCATCCCAGGCTCTCTTCTCTGAATCTACAAATTTTCTCAGCATCCCTTTTAGAGTTCGGTTAAATCTTTCCACCAATCCGTCAGTCTGTGGATGGTAGACCGATGTCCGAACAGACGACCTCTAGTAATTTTAAGACATCCTGCATCACTTTAACCATAAAATTTGTACCTTGGTCTGTCAACATAACCTGGGGAAGACCAACCCGTGAGAACAGCTCCAATAACTTGTTGCCTACTTGCTTCGCCGTTGCTGTACTCAGGGGGAACGCCTCAGGATATCTGGTTGCATAGTCCACTATTACAAGAATAAACCTGTGTCCTTTCACAGAAGGTTCTAGAGGTCCTACCAAGTCCACCCCAATCCTCTCAAAGGGAACTGACACCAAGGGTAGAGGAACCAAAGGGGCTGGTTTTTGTCCCTTCTGACTAGTTAGCTGGCACTCCGGACATGCCGCACATAACTTAGCAATATCACTATGCATCCTTGGCCAATAGAATCGGGACGAAATACGGTCCAATGTTTTATCCCTACCAAGGTGACCACCCCAAGGGACAGTATGGGCTAGAGTGAATACAGATTTAACAAACGCCTTGGGAACCAATATCTGTCTGGTGACCTCCCCTGTTTGTGTCTGCCTATTCACCCTATACAGGATATCATTTGATAATTCAAAATGGGGGAATACTATCACCCCCTGTGTATTCAATATCTGCTCATCAATCTTTACCACCTTGTCATACTGTCTAGCAAGGACTGGGTCTTCCCTTTGCCTCTGGCGAAAATCAGGGAGGTATAGGTCTCGTAAATCTCCAGGGCCCATATCCCCCTCCTTCTGGCCAACCCCAGCCATCACTTGTGACTTCTGGCTTCTAGAATGGTCACCTTGAGACCCAGATTTCTGCAACCAGTCCTGTTTGTCAGAGCGTCTTTGCTTCCGACCCGGTGTCTACTGGGGAAAAGGTCTGCCGAGAAGGAAAAGTTTGGAAACAGAAAAAATAGGGGAGCAAGGGGTTAACACTTTCCAGCTAAAAACATACAAATATTGAAAGAACTGTTAAGGGACAAATGGAACTGATGTGATAATGATATCAATAATAAACTTACACGGCCTTGTGTAAGTGTGGATTTATAATGGTATCTGTGGTGTATCCTCCAGTCTGTTCCAGAAGAAAAGGGTAGGGGTTATAAAGTAATAATCAAATAACAGAATACTTACACGGCCCAGTGTAAGTAAATGTGTGGTATAATGGTCTGTGGGGTTCAGCTTAACCCTTCCAGGATATCGACCGAAGTTTAAGGCACCAGCATATGTTCTTAAATTAAAGATGCAATCGGGACTCCCCTCTTTAGTGTCTGGGATCAGGCAGATGGAACAACACTCAGACTCGCCGCCGTGCAACAGTGTCAACTTCCAGCCGCAAGAGCTGCTCTGCCTCTGCGTCCGGAGTGCAGGGTGATGACGCGCCTCTGCTCAGGAGCAACTGCGACTGTCAGAATGTCCACTGGCTACGGAAGCCTCAGTTGGACAAAAACAGGTAGGGATGGAGCAACGCGTTTCGCCGTCACACACGGCTTCCTCAGGCTCATAAAAAGTTTACCAGGGTTCTCCTGAGCCATAGAATAAGGCTCCTCGTGAGAGACTGGAGCCATTAGGTCTGAAAAGAAAGGCCAGTCCCGGCTGAGCACAACGGGGGCAGGGAGCCAAGGAGCGACTTCTACTTCGAGGTAGGTCTCCTGACCTTTTACCTGTAGCCGGATTTTGGCCGTTGGATACCGTTTTACATCGCCGTGTATACATTCTATACTCCATGGGGAGTCAAAAGAACACACGTTAGGCGGTAACAGTTCCTGGAAGACCAGAGTTTTCCCAGAGCCCGAATCTACAAGGGCCTGGACGGTTTTACCTCCAACCTGGGCTGGAAGTAGCCAGGGCTTGTAATTTTCTCCGGTGAAGGCCGAGGCGACGGTCCTGCTGAAGGAACAATCCATCTGTGGACAGTCCACGTAACGGTGGCCTTGTTTTCCGCAGGCAGAACATGGAGAGGGTTCCCTCGCTGGAGGGTGACGCGGATATCGCTCAGCTGGGCCTGATACTGGAGACCAGGCTTCCGATGGGTCCTGTGTGCGATGTCTTCTGAAGTTCCTCTCATGTGGCGACAAGTCAACATCAGGAAGTGGAGGAGGTTCTCGGCGGTGACCGGCATTTAGACCTCTCCATTGTTGGAAGGACTTCTCCTTCCGTGGAACTTGGCGGTGGCGTATAGATGGTCCGTCGTTTCCCCGTTGCTCCGGTCTCCCTCTTTGGGCGTCCGCAAGTGCCGGTGTAGTCGGATCCGTCCCCTCCCGGACACTCGCCTGGTCCTCGGCCCCAAGGAAGTTCTCAACGAGTCGAACCGCCAAAGCTAGGGTTTCAGCAGCATGGCGTTTTACCCAAGAGTGTGCAGAAGGGGGTATTACCTGTATTAATTGTTCCAAAACAACTTGCTCAAGAATTGCCTCCTTAGTGCGCTCATCGGGTTGTATCCAGCGAGTACACAAATCCAATAACCGCTGAGCGAGGACCCGGGGTCTCATCTTAGCGGTATTCTTCAGGCTCCGGAACTGCTGCCGGTAGGTCTCTGGGGTCAGACCTAAGTGATCCAGTATGGCGGCTTTTACTTGTTTGTAATCCATTACCTGGTCTGCTGGGAGGCCCTGATATGAGGCCTGGGTTTCTCCTATGAGGAGCGGGGCCAAAGCAGTTGCTCAGCGAGCTCAGCGCTAGCGGGGACGCAGCCTTAGTCCCCAGCTGTTGACATTGTGGAAGAAATTAAACCCCACTCTCAAGACTTTTAGGATAACAGTCTATCAGAAAACTTTTATTACATATTGTGTCAGTGAGAGACTGGAGCCATTAGGTCTGAAAAGAAAGGCCAGTCCCGGCCGAGCACAACGGGGGCAGGGAGCCAAGGAGCGACTTCTACTTCGAGGTAGGCCTCCTGACCTTTTACCTGTAGCCGGATTTTGGCCGTTGGATACCGTTTTACATCGCCGTGTATACATTCTATACTCCATGGGGAGTCAAAAGAACACACGTTAGGCGGTAACAGTTCCTGGAAGACCAGAGTTTTCCCAGAGCCCGAATCTACTAGGGCCTGGACGGTTTTACCCCCAACCTGGACTGGAAGTAGCCAGGGCTTGTAATTTTCTCCGGTGAAGGCTGAGGCGACGGTCCTGCTGAAGGAACAATCCATATGTACAAGAGTACATGTAATAGTCAAACCTGAGTGAATAAAATGGGCACTGAAACTTTATTCTTAAAACATCTACTTTTATAACCTATGCAAGGAGGCGTGCATTCATAATTTCACCATTACTTACAACTTGGGGCGTATACTTCACGTTACAGCAATTAAACTGTTACTCGCTACACAAATTGGCACATTTTGCAAGTTGAGCTGAATAAAAATTAAATGATTAAAGAGGAGAGAATTTTTATTCTACTTCCAAGTGCAAATGCACTGCCTGGCGGCTTCCTATTTATCCTACATATAGTGTGAAAGGAGCGATGGCAGAAATGCTGTCTGCAAAAAGAGACAGACAGTTTATAATTAGATAAGCAAAGTGACAATACAGCAGTTTCTAGGGTTAACCAGCATATTGAAACACATTTGTTATTGTGGTAAAGTGCTCGTACCCATAATACACTTCTGTACTGAGCAAAAGTCTGATGTTATATTTCACAACCTTAACTGTTCTGTTGCATCGCCCTGGGCTGTCTCCATGTCCTGTAGTCGCTCTGATTGTTTCAGGCGCATCAGGAAACTTTATAGACATTACGTACAGGTACAAAAAGGTACTACATACAACAATTTACAAGCAGAACCAGTAGAGTCTATTGACGGATCACCATTAAAATCAGGACCAGTTACAATGCAGATAATTCCATTTTAAACTTCTTTCGACCGTCATGTCTTTCTTGTTATCTCTGCTCCTAATTTTCCTGTCATCCTCGATTTCATGTGGCTAATGTTACATAATCCCGTATTAACTGAAAATTGAGAACCATAGTTTTTCCTCTACTTTCTCTGTACAGAATAGTTTTCCATGCTCACCCAATTCAACACCCCTTGATCCTGTTCAAAATGTTTCTTGCTCCATCAAAGATAACGTGGTGGCAACTTCCCACCAAATACTTTGACTTTCGTGGTGTTTTTGACCTAAAAGACGCTGAGACCTTACCTCCGCATTGGGTATACGACTGTCCCAGTGATCTGCTGCCTGGAGCTATTATTCCCTTCAGTCATATATATCCTCTGCCATGTCTGGAGACGAGTTGTTGCGCCAGTGTATGAATGAGAACTTTGAAAAGAGCTTCCATTACCCGATCAAAGTCTCCCACCAGAGCAACCCTGTTTTTTGTTCCTAAAAAAGTGCGAACCTTGTGATGTGAAGTTACAAGATAAGAGTAGATATAATATTGATATATTGTAACTGTAAAACTGTATTTGGAACACTGAAAGTGAGAACGTGTATCTCGTCTGCCATGGGAAGCTACCAATCAATGTTAGAGTCTTATAAACACTTTAAAGTAGAACATTAGTGCAATATTTATCTATGATAGACGTCTTTAGAAAGCATGTTTCATCCCCTTCATAGGGCTATATAACACAGAACAAGTGAGTCCCTCTAATTCATTCTCATTACTGGTTATATTACTAATGGTTCATTTTATACATCAATTGCTTTATTTTTTTTCCCCTTTCCCTTCCCTCTTCTCTCCCTCCTATTTCCTCCCTAAGAATGAAGGTAAAGGAACACGGTCAATGGACTGAGCATAAACTAGTTATGCACCAAACTATCATCTTCCTCCATAGTTCACATAATCCCTATGAGAAATAGAGGGATCCACATCACAGCAATGAGGTGATGATCATAGTGAAGCCTATAGATTAAAAAGTTGTTGCCGTACAAATTAGCCTCAAGTGTATATGTTCATGCTAATGCTGCATATTGTTGCCCTGGAGATCAGAAATCAGTATAACATATGTAATTCCTCCCCCTCCCCCATCCTTTTAGGGACACCTGGGGCAGTGATGGACAGGCCCTTTGGCCAAAGAATGTGAACCCCTTCAGGAGATGAAAGACGTTAATTAGACTAGTTTGCCTGCATATACAAATGCCCTGCATCAGTATGGAAAGTTAATATACAATATATATGTAGCATAGCCTCCGGCCACTACTACTTCCCATGGGCCCTAACAGTATAAATCCTGCTAGGGACAGGCACTGGAGGGGTTACATTATCTCATAAGGGCCGTGTGTGCTATTGCAGCCCTTGATATATTTACTGTATCCAGGGGCAGGCCTAGCAACAGCCTGAGAGTGTCAGCCTGGGGGAGGATACTGGTTGGGTCATGTAAATGTATGATGCCTATCAGACATGCCCTGTTATGGGGCAGTGTTACAAGCCCAACCCCAGGGTATTTACACTGGCACTCTCCCAGAAATAAGTGTCTTTTCCCTCCCCCTGTGGAGTGACACAGCTACCCTATATCCCATAAGGGGATACAGGAGGAGCACCAGAAGGAAACCTAGATGGGCCTCAAGCCTTAAGGTAGCCTTCCAGGGAATGTGGACTGTTGTACATTCTGGAATATGCAATAAACATCAATTGAACCATCCAAGTGTGTGACTCACTGCCTTGGGATAAGAACAGTGTCAGCATGGACCATCCTGCAGACACAGGATCCTCACTGACTGGAGGCGCTGCCAACCTTATACGAATAAGGTACCCTGAAGCCTGATTCTCCCCACACCATCGCGGAACAACTCAGAGCCTCCTGTTACCACCAGGTATGCGCAGTACTAGGAAACATACAGGTAGCAACCCAATCTCACAGAGGGTGGGGGTAAAGCGGCTACATATAGATTAAAATGCAGTTGTTATACCTGCAGAGTAAAATAGGCATGTGTGTTCAGAAAAGAGACATGATTTATATACAACAAACAACCATACATGAGATCGGACAAACAAATATTTTCACTGATGTCCTCAGTATTAAAAGCCCACATTCATGTACAGGCATACCCCGCTTTAAGTACACTCACTTTAAGTACACTCGCGAGTAAGTACATATCGCCCAATAGGCAAACGGCAGCTCACGCATGCACCTGTCAGCACATCCTGAACAGCAATACCGGCTCCCTACCTGTACCGAAGCTGTGCGCAAGCGGGGAGACTATAGAGCCTGTTACACATGTGTTATTTGCATCAGTTATGCACGTATATGACGATTGCCGTACAGTACATGCATCAATAAGTGAGAAAAAGGTAGTGCTTCACTTTAAGTACATTTTCGCTTTACATACATGCTCCGGTCCCATTGCGTACGTTAATGCGGGGTATGCCTGTATAATAATTTCTGCATCACTTTGAGTGGTGATTAAACTATATACAGCTTTAGATGCATTTATCATACGTACAGAGTGAAGTAGGCATGTACATTGGGACAATAAAAATAAGTTATAATTAGGGTTTCCGTTTTTCGGTTTTAACTGAAAAAAAAAAAAACACATGATGAAACACCACCGACCAATCATTGTTTTTTTTTTTATTTTGTTAAAACCAATTAAGACCGGAAAAATAAGAATTGAAATTAATCGCCAATGATTATCATTTTGGGAGTGTCTTCACATGGTATGTTTCCCATGCCGTGTGAATATGGCTGTGCGGGAAGAGGCAGCAGCACTAGGCAGCCAACGGGAGATGGAGGAGAAGGAGTGAGGCAACCAGGTACTGCAACCCCTGCCCCAGCACACAGATCTCTTTGCCACAGCACACAGATTTCTTTGCCCTAGCACACAGATCCTCCTGCCCCAACACAGATCCTCCTGCCCCAACACAGATCTCTTTGCCACAGCACACAGATCCTCCTGCCCCAGCACACAGATCCCCTGCTACCATCTCATAGATCCCCCTTCCCTCAGCACACATAATCCGCAGCACACAGATCTCTTTGCCACAGCACACAGATCCCCCTGCCACCATCTCACAGATCCCCCTATCTCCAGTACACAGATTCCCCGGCACACAGATCCCAAAAAATGAAGAAAACATTTAAAATAAACAGAATTATACAACCCTCCATAGGAATTATCTACTGCCAATCGGACAGCTTGTGAGGTGTCCTCCCTGGGAGGAGGCCTCCACCTCCCTCATGAACCCTAGGAGAAGGAGTTGAGGACCAGGCAATGTGTGTTCTGTCAGAAACAGGTGTTTAACTTGTAACACTTGGTTATTAAAACACTTTCTGTTCTCACACAATAGGAGAATCTTTCAAAGTAAATGGACGAATTATCTATCTAAGTACCTACATTATATATATATATACAGGTAAACCCCGTTATAGCGCGACCTGTTATAACGCGAAATCGGTTATAACGCGGTTTTCACGTGGCTCCCGTTTTTTTTTTTACATTTTTTTTGCACACTGCACACACTGCACACTCTCTCACTGCACACACACACTGCACACACACTCACTGCACACACACTCACTGCACACACTCCCAGCACACACTCTCACTGCACACTCTCACAGCACACAGCACTCACAGCGCACTCTCACAGCACACAGCACACAGCTCTCACAGTACACAGCACTCACAGCACACTCTCACAGCACACAGCTCTCACAGAACAGAGCACTCACAGCACACTCTCACAGCACTCACAGCACACTACACCACACCTCCCCCTCCCCCTCCCTACCTTTGGTGTCGGCTGCTGAGATCGGAGCGGAGCTGGCATCAGGAGGAGGGGGGGGGGTGTCGGGAGGAGGGGAGGTGAGTGAGGAGCAGGCTGGTACTTGGAGGGCCGCGTGAGCTATGCCGCTGAGGGCCGGTAGGTGTGGGGGCCTGGGGGGGGAGGAAATGGATGCCGGTGGTGGGAGGTAAGGAGCAGGTTGTGGCTGGACTCGCCATTGCTAGGGGACGTGTAGGGCTTCCGGCCACCTCTTCCTTCCTTCCCTCCTCACTCCCTCCCGATCAGGCGCGCGGCGGCCATGGTTTTTTTAAAAATTAGCGCGACCCCGGGTCTAGTGCGGTCGGATCGGGTGGCCCCCGAGGACCGCGCTATAACGGGGTTTACCTGTATATATATATATACACACTTTTCTGCTCTCGTGTCCACAATATGTGGGAAGCACTACACATACTCTTAGTACTAGGTTTTTAGAACACTGACGTAACATCATTAAGGGAAACATTAACCATAGTATGTAGAGACATTCTTGGGAAAAACACCACAAAGAGGTGAAAGGGGGGGTCATTGGAGGTGCAGAGGGGGGGTGATTGGAGGTGCAGGGGGAGGGTGATGTGAGGTGCAGGGAAGGAGAATGATGTGAGGTGCATGGGGGGAGAATGATGTGAAGTGCAGGGGGGGAGAATGATGTGAGGTGCAGGGGGGAGTGTGATGTGAGGTGCAGGGGAGGGTGATGTGAGGTGCAGGGGAGGGTGATGTGATGTGAGGTGCAGGGGAGGGTGATGTGAGGTGCAGGGGAGGGTGATGTGAGGTGCGGGGGAGGGTGATTGGAGGTGTAGGGGGGGTGATTGGAGGTGCATGGGAGGTTGAGGTGCAGGGGGGGAGAGTGATGTGAGGTGCACGGGGGGAGAATGATGTGAGGTGCAGGGGGGGAGAGTGATGTGAGGTGCAGGGGGGGGAGAGTGATGTGAGGTGCGGGGGGGGAGAGTGATGTGAGGTGCGGGGGGGGAGAGTGATGTGATGTGGAGGGGGGAGAAGGATGGGAGGTGCAGGGTGGGTGGGATGTGTGTGGTGTGCAGGGGGGTATTATGTGTTTGATGTGGAGGGGGAGTATTATGTGTGTGGGTGAGGGGGAGAGATGGGGGTATGAGAGATAGATGGGGAGTATCACAAAGGTTGATAGTGAGGGGTTCAGGGGGAGATATATGAGGATGATGATGATGAGAGGTGCTGGAGGAGAGATGATGATGATATTAAACGTGCGGCCCAAATTTTTTTTCCTTGGAGCAGTTCGGCCCTTCTCGCTTTACGAGTTGTGCAGGCCTGATGTACAGACATTCTTGGGAAAAACACCACAAAGAACCTGGAGATCTCAGTCATGGGGATTGAGCATGTTCCCTCATCTCTCTCTCTGGAGGGGACCGATTCAGATCTCTTTCTAAGAGAGAATCTTTCTGGATATTCCGATTGGACACTCTCCCCCAAGGGATTCAATGGATACCAGTACACCTTGTTTAACATTATTATTTTTTTTTATTTCTCCCTCTGGTTCACTCTGTTCCTTTCCATTTGATTGCTGACAATGATTGCTGACAAAATTCATTCAGTTATGCAAGTTTACTTATACATATATCTACTCTCAATTTACAACATATATAAGTTTTATTCCATTTACATTACTCTTATATATTTATTTGTACTTAATGGTTATCCGAGGGGTAGAAGAGTTCAGCCCCCAAAAGCACCTCAGGTGCTGGTCCGGGACTAAAATCCTCCCTTTTTATTGGGAGGGGACATCCGCCAGGCGGTGCTCCAGGAAGCAGCAAGGCCTGTGGACCATCATCCTCCTGCACGTCACAGCCACAGTTAAATAGAATCAGACTCCATTGAAGGTTGGGGTCCCAGTCTAGGTCTATGATATGGGCATCAGCTAACCCCAGTAGCTGACCCACTGTTGAACACACTTTATCTAAGGAGGTGAACATAGGAACATGGCCAACGGCGACCACGTGTCGGAGAGGTGCTTGTCATTCCAGGGCCCGCTCGCAGACCCTCTGGCGGGACGGTAGGGACATGCTCCTTTCATAACATGATTTCTTTTAATTTAGTTTGGGCACCTCTGGTCTGAATATTAGCAGCGCCTCCAAATGTAACCCCCTTTCCCTATGCCTAAGGGAAACCGCAGGCAATTACGCGTGCTGCTGTCACCTGTACGATCACAGAAGGCCTGAGCCTCCGCTTCTGGGAGCCTGGAGTGAGCTCTCTCTCGGTGCAGTGCCTCCACCCATGAGGGATCCCAGCGTTGGCGGGATGACTCCTCATACTGTAGGAACCAATACAAACAGTAATGACAATATCACACCAAATATATATATATGTAGCCCCCTTTCCCCTGTGTCAGGGCGGTTTGCCTGCTAATACCTGCGAGGCAAACAGGAGGCCCGATCCTCTGCCACAGGGAGCCTGGGGTGTTTATATCAATATCCACTAACAGTGCCTCCACCTGGGAAGGATCCGGACAAGACAATATGCCCAGTAATACACACACAACGTATTGGTAACATTATTTAGTGGAAGGTTCTAAACAACAACCATGAACACACACAGTATACATATACAGTATAGCTTATTACGACTGCGGTATATTCCCACAGTACTTTGGTGCAGGGGCACCAGTGTCCCAGTGTCCAGGCCAGGAAGGCCTATTCCACCCCAAGTGTGAGACAGTGCTGCCCCACTATGTGTTGGTGCACTTGTGGAAAATACCTGCCCGGAGCTCCAGCCCCGGGGGTCGCTGAGTAAGGCCAAGTAAACAGTCAGTCTGTTCCACCGAAGATCCGCCTCAGCATGGGGTAGCCTCCAGCCGGAGCGTCCCACCTTAGATAGTCTCTGAGATGATGGCCTGGTCTGGTCCCAGATGCAGGCCACGCACGCCGCGTGCGTCCGTCACTGGTACACAGGTACTAGCACTAACAGGCTAAGGGGAGCGTCCCTATCTGAGGGGCCTTCCATACAGGCATACCCCGCATTAACGTACGCAATGGGACCGGAGCATGTATGTAAAGCGAAAATGTACTTACAGTGAAGCACTACCTTTTACCCACTTATCAATGCATGTTCTGTACGGCAATCGTCATATACATGCATAACTGATGTAAATAACGCATTTGTAACAGGCTCTATAGTCTCCCCGCTTGCGCACAGCTTCGTTACAGGTAGGGAGCCGGTATTGCTGTTCAGGACGTGCTGACAGGCGCATGCGCAAGCTGCTGTTTTCCTATTGAGCGATATGTACTTACTCGCGAGTGTACTTAAAATGAGTGTCCTTAAACCGGGGTATGCCTGTATAGCACCACAAGCTAGTGATGGTTGGGGCCAAACTGGGACCTGAAGGGGAATACTCTGGCCTAGTCCAGCGGAGCACTTCTCCATGGACCTTACCTGTCCCCTTGCTGTCCTGCTTCCGCCGTGCTACCCTCAGCGCGCGAAATGTACCTTTCTCCCTGCAGGAGATTCCGGCCGCGCGATTGGCTGTTGCAGCCCATGTGTCTAGCAGCCCAAAGGGCTGCTGGGGATTGTAGTTCCCCTGCGGAGTACTTTGAAATGGCCGCCACAGTGGGAATGCTCTGCGCATGCATGAGGTGTACCAAGATGGCCACCGCAACCCAAACCTGCACATGTGCAAGGAGTCGCAAGATGGCTGACGCCTGTGCCGAGGAGCTCTAGTGATGCACTCGCCTGCACCAACCTCCCTGCACCGGAGGTAAGAGGATAAGGCACGCAGCTGAACCGGGGGACCAAGGGGTCCTGGCTACATATACATCGTCTTTACTATACAAACTATAGTACTGAGGGTGCCTTGGGCACCTATAACCCCGGTGTCCACACAGACAATCCCACCCGAGTGCGATGTAGCGCTACCCCCCAAGTGTGAACCGTTGGTGCACGTGTGATACCTGCCTGGGTACTCCAGTACACCAGGGGAAGCTTCCGGAATTACGCTGAAGCAGGTCCCACGCAGCGGGGCCTCCGACAGCAATCCCCTCTCGCCTAGGTGTCCAGGCCTCCACGTGGTGTGAGCTCCAGCTGGAGTGTCTCACACAAAGTCTGGTGCCACGTGCAACCCTGTCCAGGCAACAGGTCGTCGCGCGTCCACCGACACTGTAAGTGCTACTACAACACTAAGGAAAAGGGTCCCTATCTAGGGCTTCCCTACATACATCCAGGCTCAGGGCCTAACTTTGACTTAGGGAGGAAGAGGGCAAGGTCTAGGCCTAGTCCAGGAGCTACTGCTCCCTGGACACTACTTTACTCCTTGCGCCTTAGTCAGCACTGACTAGCGAGCTCTCTGCTCGCAGAGGATATACTCCTCCTCCAGGATGCTCACATCCCATTGGTTGGGTCTGTCCATGTGATCAACCCTCCCCCCGTGGATTCTGGGACTCGTAGTCCCGTTTCAGTCCGTGCTGAGCCATTCCAAGATGGCTGTCACTCTCCTGACACTGCGCATGCGCGCCTTGCCGCAAAATGGCCGTCCCCATAAACTCCCTGATCGCCTGCTGCTCCGCCGACCTGCTGAACAGTTACCCCTCACCGGAGGTAAGGAGGGGGACTCTGCTACATACATACACACACACACAAAGAAAGTGTGCCTATTCATGTTGTCATTACTACAACGCCACAATAGCTCTTATTACTTATATTTGTTTTATAACTGTTACCTTTCAACAGGCCTGAAATAAGTGAGATTTCTGTGTTTTGGACCCAAAAATGTAATTTTCAAGGAGAAATAATGCTTTTTTTTTTTAAGTGAAACTTCTTTAGTGGCACCTAGTCAATTTTGATTGAACAGAACTCCTTCATGGAGACGAACATGTGAAACGGAAATGACGTCACGCTCCTAACGGCCGCCGCTCCCCCCACACGCCCGCTGACATATGCCGTGCATGCGCAGTATTGATGGCGCCGCTGACGGACGCCACGCATGCGCAGAAGCGGCTGGCAGCGGCGCCTTTCCCCCCACACGCCCGCTGGCATATGCCGCGCATGCGCAGTAGTGATGGTGCCGCTGACGGACGCCACGCATGCGCAGAAGTGTTCCCCCCACACGCCCGCTGACATATGAGAAGAGGACACGGAGCGCAGACCACCCACCCACACCCCCTGTGTCACACCCCCTGTCACACACACACACACACACACACTCACACACACACACACACACGTTGCTGACAACACACAAAGAAGTTTCACTAACTATGCGCATGCACAGCACACACAGCTTTTTTTTTTATCAGTGAGTCTACCCTAACGTCACTGAAACCTCTGCTGATAAAAATCAGTGAGACTGACTGCAAAGCAGTGAGACTTACAGTGAGCGTTCCTGTAACAGGTCTGCTGTTAGTACATTGTTATTGCATGGTTAATGATATTGCATGGTGTGTATTGCTGATTACTGCTGTGTTGTCATTTGAAATTGGTGGCAAGTAAGCAAAGCAGCCTGGGGCAGTATTTGAATAGGGTCTGTGTGATTGGTGGAAGGACACACCCCCTCCCTACTCCTTGTCTTAAAGTAGCTAAAGCGAAGCATATAAAGCACAAGCACAGTGACCGGTCACTCCCATCATCACAGCGGTGCTAAGAAGACCCTCCACACCTGCGGTCCCAGGGTTTATGTGAGTTTTTACCTCTCTATTTCTAGTGAGCAGCTGGCGGTGTGGGAGACTGTTTGAAGGCAAGTGTTAAATACATTGTTATGGGCAGTGGGAGTAAGTACTATCAGAGAGCGGGGGCAGCAACTCATTGCTACCAGCAATGGTCACAGTGGCTTAAAAATGTGTGTTTCTGTCAGAATTAAAACAAAATCTACATTTATTTAACTTGAGGACACAGCTATTTGAACTTTATTTTAGAAAGATTTAAGCAAGATTTGTACTATAATGGGACATAAGCTTTGTAAAATCCATCATATTCACTTTCAAGAGAGTGGGATTGTAAGATTAGGAACCTAGAAGTGCTGTGAAAATAGAATTGGAACTAATACCCCAAACATACTCCTTGGTGCTATTACATTAAACAACATAGTTATTGCCCATTGCAGGATTTTAACTGTAGGGTTTGTAAATTGGAGATTTATAGGAGGAGCAACAGGATATTTAGTTGCTTTTACGTGGAAACTGAGTATGGAAATGGTATTGCATAATTTTAATTTTAATGTTGGAGTCCTCTTTAGCAGCCTCACTCTTCCCCTCTTCCCCTCCCCCCTCCCCCCTCTCCCCTCTCCCCTCTCCCCTCTCCCCTCTCCCCTTCCCCCTCCCCCCTCTCCCCTTCCCCCTCCCCCCTCTCCCCTTCCCCCTCCCCCCTCTCCCCTTCCCCCTCCCCCCTCTCCCCTTCCCCTCCTCTCTCCTCTCCCCTCCCCTCCTCTCTCCTCTCCCCTCCCCTCCTCTCTCCCCTCCCCTCCCCTCCCCTCCTCTCTCCCCTCCCCTCCTCTCTCCCCTCCCCTCCTCTCTCCTCTCCCCTCCCCTCCTCTCTCCCCTCCCCTCCTCTCTCCTCTCCTCTCCCCTCCCCTCCTCTCTCCCCTCCCCTCCTCTCTCCTCTCCCCTCCCCTCCTCTCTCCTCTCCCCTCCTCTCTCCTCTCCCCTCCCCTCCCCTCCTCTCTCCTCTCCCCTCCCCTCCTCTCTCTCTCACTCACCTACCTGTGATGGCAGCTGCAGCTTCTGACATCCTATTTCTGTACAATTAGAATACAGTGTTCCCCTCGGGGAGAATAGACACATCACATTGTGTAGTAGCTGCTGCTCTGATTGTGTGCAGATGTTGACCAGTAAATGTGTAGGGTCCAGATGATGGGGCGCACACACATGGAAGGGTGACACCCAGATAGGGGCGCACACATGGAAAGGGTGACACCCAGACCTACATCTGCCATGAAGTTCCTTTCTTATTCCATATGCTGCTCTATGTGTTTTAGTTCAATTTAAAGGGCATGAACTCTTCCCCCTTATTACATAATGACTGTATAATTAATAGGGGCCATAGAGTCTTATTATGGGTAGGCCTGTGCTATAGCTGAGCTGCTGTGACTGCCATGCACCTTGAATTTGTAATAACTTACCATTTGATGTTCGATTTTGATTTACCACCCATGTAACGCTTTGTTTCCTGTAGCCCCGAATCTATGTAGCTTTATAATACCACTCATTTGTTGTGTATTTATTGCATTAATCCCCTATCCGTTGCCAAATCTCATTGAACAGTGAAGGGATAAAACCATGCAGGAATACCTGTATCCCTTTATAATCACATTATAAACATGTAATAGTTGCTATTATAGTAATAAACATTTCCATAAACAATACCAAATTCTAAGCTGATTTTCTCCTGAAGATTACTCTAAAGTTATTTCTGTCAAATATTATCCATTTTGCATTTACAGCGGTTGTTTGCACTGATGGCTCAGTCTTATTTACAATTGTATTATTTGCTTGCAGATCTCTTGTTGCTCTTTCCAGTAATTACTTTTAATATTATTTATTATTTATTTATAAAAATATTTTACCAGGAAGTAATACATTGAGAGTTACCTCTCGTTTTCAAGTATGACCTGGGCAATATAACCCCCCCTTATTTTAGGTCATGTGGCAAGATATAGATAAGCGTTAAACTCCTATAGTCTTCTGAGGGGGAATTGTTGCTTTAAACCCCCCGAACAACTTATTATCTTCCTCTAGAGAAGGGAACCCCCTTTCTGACTTTGAAAGGGGTGCTCTGCTTAAAACCAGAGTCCCTGGAGCCCTTCCTATATTCATAATAGGTGCTTGTACGTTTCCCTATGTAGAGTCTATAGTCTAAAGGGGTTATCTTTAAACTGTGATGTTGCTGATTATTTATTTTTCTCCAATGCACTCCTATATACTCTAAATACGGATCTGTTTAATAGCTGTGGGAAAAAGAGAATTTCTAACTAATTAATTTTTGAAAGAGAATGATATAGTATTGCATTGCCCAATTCACATGGTCCCACAACACATGACTCTCAATCTCCTCCCCATGGAACCACTGATTTATAAGCTACACTTAAAGAGCCTAAACTAGGTGTTGTGTTTTTTTTTTTTTTTTTAATTGAAAGCCAATTATTTTATTTATTTTTGACATAGATGGGAAACGGGGGTCCACTGAACTGCATTAAAGCTCAAAGTACCACCTGGTTCCTGATATATTTACCGGTAAAGATACCACCGCTACTTCCTGATTCATAAGTATTCTGCATGATGGAGGGGGGAGGGTGGGGCAGCAATAGGACATTTTTATAGATTTTATACGTTTCATCAAATCAATCAGGATATCAAACTTTTTTCTGAGGCTCATACACCATTTAGGAATCCTTTTTTTTTAATTTAACTATTTTGCTACCCACAGCCAGAGGGACCTGTAATGTAAAGGGGTTAATGCATTAAACATGTAACCCCAATGAGGCCAAGGTTTTCTTTCCAGATAAATGCACTGCAGTGCACACGTATGTAAGGCTCGCCGTTTGCAAATGACAGTCTGGTGTCTGTAATATAATGACTGTATTCAACAGGCCACTACCTTGAAACAGACCGTATATTGTTTCAAACAAATATTTGAATTGGGGCATTTTACATGCATTCTGTAAAACAGAACATTTCTTTTTACTTAAGACTGAGTTACAATTACTGTATGTTAACACAGGCACTTTTGACACCAGTCAAAAGTTTTTCAGATCAAAGCAGTAATACCCAATGTGACACAGTTTCTCTTTTTTTTTGTCTGTGGCTTTGCTTTGCTTTCCACATCATGGTGCTCTGGTTTGTTGTATTGAAGCAGTACACGCTGAAGTTTATCAAATATATTTTTGTTACTTTTTATATGAAACATTCATTTATTATTTACAAATTCATTTACATTTAGGCCAGTCAATCTGTGAATGATTTCAGTGTTGATTTGTATAACATGTATCAAAAATAACATGTGTTTCTCTCTAACCAATGAGGTGACCCGTTCGTTCCATTATACTATGGCAAGAACAATGGAAATGACTGGGCAAAATTCCATAGTTCTTACTATTGCGAGAAACACATTTGTTGGACTAATACAGGATCTGTTTTTACAATTTGGCATGGAGATTGGGGATGCACAAAATCAACCAGAAATCTACTACAATAAACTCCAGTGAGAATCCTGTGCCATGGCCAATCTACGAAAATCACAATATGAAAAATCCCAGAATATATAGCAGCTAATAATTTACTTATCTTGAAAATGAGCACGCCAGACCATAAAGGCTTCTCTTTAGCAATAACATCATTTAAGTTGCTACTTGACTATTGTCATGTCTTCATCTTTATTCTGTATGGTGCTAGTTTCCATTGCTATGTAGACACAACAATAGCCTGGTTTAATTTACAATAAGTAGAAGAGGAATGGTACCTTTTTCTGTGCAAAATCCTAAATGAAACTGCAACATCACACAAAAAAAATATGTAGAGGAAATTGGACCCCTTGTTAATAATTACTCTGAACCCCTCTTTTTCAGTGACCCCTAAGACATTCAGCTGACCGACTATGTGGGATTGCACATTTAAATAATTCAATGTTAATCCTACATTAAACTGTGCTTTCTACCCGGAGAAGTTGTCTGGAACTGCTCTAGTCTCCTAACATCTTGCAGGATTTGAGTTGGTAAATGTGAAATGATGGGTTCTAGCTGATGTTTTGTGACAAAGCTCTTGCTGTGTGTGTTGCACTTTCTCCCCCCCCCCCCTGTGTGCCCCTGTGCGCCCCTGTGCTCACAGGTGACATGAGCCTCCATTGCTAGGAGCCTGGGGTGTATCCTAAAACGATGGTAGGTAGCACCTCCACCTGTGCGGGATGCTATTGTGTAGAATAACCCCGTTACAGGACCCACATACAATAAAACACACACTTAGTGAAAAGATAAGTTTGTGTGTCCTCGGGGCCCACCCTGGTTTCCCTGAGTAAGTAGTCCCACCCAAAAGTGTGTAGGTCAGCGCTGCCCACTAGAACTATTTGTTGGTGCACATGAGGAGTTGGGTACCTACCGGGTGATGCCACACCCAAGCGCGCTGTAGAAGATGGGATCCAGTGATGAGTCTGCCTCCTCGTGGGTGGTATTCAGCTGGAGGGTCCCACACTGATAGTCTCTGATGGTCTGGTTCTGGGCCGCAGTCACCGTGCAGCGTCTCACTGTGTCCCTGACACTGATAGTGCCAAGCGGGCAATAGCTCTGTCCAAGGACAAGTCCCTATAGCAGCCATAAGTTATGTGGGAGTCGGAGCCTAATAGGGGGTATCTGGCCTAGTGCAGATGCCACAGACACCTGCACACACAACCTACCCCTTCCTTTACCCAGCTCCGACTGGCGCGGTCTTCAAAGCGTGCAAAATGTATCAATCTGTAGCCCTATTGGCTGCCGTAGATCAGGTGGTGCAATGCGCCTAAGCATCATGGGGGTTGTAGTTTCCTTGTGGACCTCTGGGGGTAATTGCCACCGCTGTGAATCCCTTCTGCGCATGCACGAAGTGCTCTAATGGCTGCCACGCATGGAACTGTTTCGTGCATGTGTGTATATATATAAGATGGCAGCCCCCACTAGCCAGGTGCGCTGCAAAGCTCCTGGTGACCGGCTCGCCTCTCCAGCCACCGCCTCAACCTCACTGACTGCCAGCAAGGTCCCCCGCTGTGTGTGTGTGAAGTGTGTGTGTGAAGTTTTTTTTTTTCCCCCTCCCCCTCTTGGAGATCTACATGCTGCTTCATGATCTGTGGTGCTTTACTTGTTGGTTCAGGAGACTGGGAGCGATCTGCATTGCGTTGAGACCAAGACAGGCTTTTGATCTCCTTCTGAGTTGGTATTGTGCACCTCCAGCTGTGATGGGCTCCATGGTGTATGGATCTCAGCCCCCACCACTGCATACTTCATCCCTCCTGCCCAATGACTGATACTCAGACAGGAGGGGAGTGAACAAGGGCCTTTATTGAGTAGCAGCCACTGCATCAGCTTTACATACAGCGGTGCCTCAAGGTTCCAGCCCCGTCTGGATGGTGCTACCCCGATAGTATTGGGTGCTGAGTCAGATGGTCCCCCAGGCCTACGCATGAGGGTGGGCCCGCTCATCCTCGCAATGGGAGACACTCGCAGCCCGTCTGCTTACTCCAAACTCCAAAGCAGGACTGCATAAGTTGTGGCTCTACCTCTTCCTCAGGAAGCAGGGGATGGCCCATGGACTGTACCTATCCCTGATAGGCTGCGCACAGGCCATGAGTCATCACCGCACTCCTGTCCATCAAAGGAGGAGCACAAAGGGGGTCAAGAGCCCAGATTAACCTGTTAATGCCCTGAATTTATTAGACTTGCATAACGGGTGTAGCCCTTTTACCCCCACCCTAAGTGAGATTGGGGTGGTTATGCTTTCTCCAGCTACTTCTAGGTGTGTTGGCGCTATGTACCTGGGGTAAACAGGAGGGCTGAGTGCTCCGCGATGGTGTAGTGAGAGCCAGAACAGGGGTGCAGGTTACTTTTATTCTTCACCGGTGCAGCGCCTCCAGTCAGCATAGATTCTCTTCAGGGGATGTTCCATACTGACACCTTGTCTTTCTTCACAGCAGCAGACAGTAATCACACTGTTTCTGGTACAACTGGCTTTATTGCAGGCAGACGACGATAGTACAGCAAGCACAGAAGTATCCCTTTTCTCTCTTTTCCTCCCATGCTGGTCAAAGCCCTGACTCGGGCATTTTGCCCCTTTTCAGGCCTGTTACTCTTCCCTCCCATCCCCTGGTGGGATGGAGGAAGAGGCTCCTCACTCCACAAGTGGAGGAAGATCAACCAGGATCAACATAACTCTTCTCCTTCTAGAACTTCTCACTGAATTTAGGAGAGTGTCAGAATTTATAACCTGAGATTGGGAGTTGGAACGCTGCCCCATAAAACAGCACATGTTGAATACTGATTGGTTCATCTAAATGCAGTGATCACCAATCAGTATCTTTCTCTCAGGCTGACACTCTGGTGGTTGCTAGGCCGATACTTGGATTGTATCCAAATCTGCAATACACACAGATCCTAAAAGAAGAAATGAACCCCTCCACTGCCTGCTCCTAACAGGACTGACACTGGAAGGGCCCAGGAAAAAGAAGTAGCGGCCAGGAGATTATGCTATATGGGGGGAGGGGGGAGGGGAAAGACAGACAGAATAGACTTACCCTGATATATTTATTTCTGTACTATAAGAAATTACTCCCCTTCATCTTCTAAAACACCTTCCCCACAGAACTTTACATTTTTGGTCCACTTCTGCTGCACTGACATTTACTGAACCCTCAAGCTGAATCTTAACTGATCGACCAGCAACGTATCTAATTACTTATTGTGTGGATTGTATTGATGCACATATTAAAGGAGGGGTGTGGGGGATGGAGAAAGGCAGCTTGGACTGCTGCTTTAACTGATCTTTTGGTGATCCGACTGTTTGCCAGATGTCCTTGTTAGCGTTGAATGTGGTTTTGTTAATAACGTAGTTCTGATGCAATCATTAGTAAAACAGAAGTAGCTGATGTGCTTAAATCCAGCCACACTTATTTTTTCACAAAATAGAAACGTTTGATCAGCCTTAAAGTAACAGACTTATTTCTATGGACGCCAACTACACTAAGGACAGTCAATGCTGATTTGACATTTACTTATTTATACTATCTAATGCTTGGTTCAGGAGAAGCGGTTAAAATAAGTGTCCAGGAAGTTTACAATTGAGGTCATCCCAGAGTGCATTGTATGTATCTTTCTTTGTATAGCTGCATCCATGTACTTGGTGCTTCACGTGTGACAAAATAAGACATCATGGGAATAAGCACTGCAGAAATAAGTACACATTGGGGAAAATGAGCCCCTCCTGAACAGCCTAGGTCTGGGACAGGTGTCCTCCCCAAGTTCCTACACGCTCTAGTGCTGCGTTTTCTTGGCGAGTAGCGCGTTGGAGAAAGTGCTAAATAAGTACAGTTAATACTAATAGGGTACCCTGGGAACCTCAAATACTAGTGATGGGAGCAGGACCTGCTTGAAAAGTACAAACCGGAGTTAAACTCTCTGACTTTGGAAGGGAATTGCTGCTTTAAGTGAGGGCTTTTGACCTTAGCCGCCCCGCCCATTACAGTAATGCAGGACCCTCTGGCAGCAAAGAGATATGTGGAGTTTGAGCAGCAATGGCTCACTTGTACACCCCACAATATCAGTCTCTCAGCAGATAGCGCTCCTGTGTGGCTGGTCATACAGTACTCTGTCTCGTTCTTACCCTGCTGCTGAGTATGCGGCGGGAGTCCTAATGTGAAAGGAGCTTGACTGCATTTGGCTTCCTGCCAAGAATGAAACAGAACATTCATTCTTTGTATTGGCAAGGGAATAACACAACTCCCCCAAGTTTCTCGCTGATAGTTGGCACCTAAAACTGGGGGCTAAGGTCATTGAAACATTGGTGGGAGGGTCACTGAAAGGACACAGTATGGGAGCTGCAGGATAAAGGAGACCATTGCTGAAGGGGGAGGGGAATATACAGTATATCAGATGTGAGGTGAAAAATATTTGAACTGATCACTACTTCAGTTACAATTATAGACACACAGTACCTAGCTTGTTTAA
Organism: Ascaphus truei; assembly: GCF_040206685.1. Taxonomy (NCBI): domain Eukaryota; kingdom Metazoa; phylum Chordata; class Amphibia; order Anura; family Ascaphidae; genus Ascaphus; species Ascaphus truei. Next base: position 343,279,394 of record NC_134486.1, read on the forward strand.
CATGAATTATGAAGTTGCTGGCAAACAGTTTGTGGGTCTGTACCATTTGTTTAGTTTACATCACTATTGAAAGCACTTGGCAGGGAGCACAGCATGCATTTGGCAACCATCTGGTTTGCTTGTTCCAGTGCATAAAACAGACTATACTGCATCTTGTAATTACCCGGTCCCAGAAAAGCAGTGAGAGATCACAACAGAGAGAAATGCTGAGCTTGTAATGAGTACTTCTCAGTTAAACATTACTGTATGTAGCCAGACCAGCAATATCTAGACTAAAGGTCCCTCTGGTGTAACAAATATGATTGAGTTAAAGCAGCAATAAATGTTTAATTATCTTTTTAATTCTAGGTTTGAAGCATGGGATCTTCGGGAGTTGAACCGTTAATTTCAGTTCCGGGGACCCCCTGCTTCCAGAGGCTTGCCTCCGAAGGGGGTGCTGGTATCTCTGCTTTTAAAAAGCTCACGTGACACAGGAGCCAATAGGAAGCCACATTGGATTATGTCATGGCTTCCTATTGGCCCATGAGTCGTGGGACATTTAAACGCCGCCATTGCATTAGGCACACCGTTCTCTGGCTACATAGATACTTAACTCCGTAGTGGGGCGACATATCTTCATATTCTACTGTATTTCTGCTTAATGTATATGATTAATACACTTTGCACAAATAATTCCTGTATTTCATTACAGCCAAACTTTACATTTAACACTTTTTTAATATTTAAGTGCCCTATTGACATTGGTAGCAGAGGATGAGTGTGATGAAAAATAATGGTTGGCACATTAAGCTGAGGGATAAGGTCATTGAAACCTTAGTAGGAGGGTCACTGGAAGGAAGGAGTATCTAAGCTGCAACATAAAGGAGGGCAGAGTACATAATGTAGAGGTGATTATAGCCAAAGTCCCAGCATTTCACCAGGGGATGTATTGGAAGAGAATGTGATCCACACTAATCTGGAGTATAACCTTAAGAGCACAGATAGTGCAAGGTATCAGGACCACAACGGTCCCTTCTATGGGCTAACGAAGAACCATCCTCTGTGTTTAACCATGCATTGGTTATTAAAGGCCTTCTTCACTTCTACCTTTTTTTTTTTTTGCCTATAAAATTGACGATAACTGCTCTTGTAATAGTCTCCACAAAAAAGGGGGAGGGGTAGTTGTTAAATTTGAGATTTTCTGATAGTGGCCCAAAATAAAACAAAGATGCTTTCATGAAAGTCAATGTCTGGGTTCTTAATGATTGATTAAACTGTGATTGTGCCGATTAGGGTGGTGCGGGGATAAAAAGACCAGGGAGTGCCTGTAAAACCATTGCCCTATACAGACTTATCACAGTGGGTTTGGAATGAAAGCCAGATGGAATAATCATTCTCAGACTGACTTACAAATATAAAACACAAGGGGTTCCTAGTTGATCCGGCTGGATACAGGGAACCAGAGGAGCACAGCAGCAGAAATTGGGGACCAAACCATTAAGTGCCGTTGAAACGCATTAGAGGATCACTTAGCCCACCTGTATGTTCCGGTGTATTTCCCTCATGGATTAAAATTACCTTGTTTTAACGGCACTTAATGGTTTGGTCTCCAATTTTTGCTGCTGTGCTCTTCCAGCTGGATACTCGGAACCAGATCAACTAGGAACCCCTTGTGTTTTATACTGCTGCAGGAGAGGCACGTGACCTGGAGCCTATACTGATGGTCACATTCAGTGAGTATTTTTCTACTAGTATTACTGACTTATCAATTGCTCTCTTGGACTATATGATTGGGCTACTGTTGCCAACAGGACTGAACTGTTTATCGTTGTGGGCTGTGCGTACCTGCATGAATCTGTGCTACAGAGATTCATTATTGGATTGGTATCATCAAGATTTGCACTACCACCTATGTACTCTCATGCAATCTATGACCATCTTGCTCTGGTTTTAAAGCATTTGATACTATATGAATGTCCGTGCTGTTAGTGTTTTTTTTAGCGCTACGGGAAACTCTGTGGTCTCTTGTTCATTATGACTTGCAAATATTCCTGACCCTTTTATTTGTCAAAGTTTTGTTTTCTGGGATATCTGTTTCTATGTTTATGATAAACTCTGCTTGTTAATCCAGATAAATCAAGAATTGCATTATGGCTGAAAAACCTAAACTTTACTACTTCAATGGAAGAGGTAAAATGGAATCCATACGCTGGCTGCTTGCCACAGTTGGTGTTGAGGTTGGTATTTTTTTTTTATTTTTATTATTTAATTGTAAATATTATTGGACTTTTATAGCCCCTTCAACACCAGAAGAGCCTGCAATAATGCTGGCTAACACATGGTCAGTTCAGTGAGATTTCCCAGGGGAATGTGGGAGATCTCTTAATCTGCCATTATTTATTTATTTCCAAGGAGAAAATTGATACATTTTCCAGCCAGATAGGGCGAATTGGCCAGTATTTCAAGCAGATTCCTCTAGTGGTTATAGGGCTAACAATAAATGAGGATGAAATACTGTACAATGACTGCTAGAAATGCTTTGTACAACCACAATACATCTATCTACACAATACTAATGTTACCACAAAGGTCTATTTGGATGTAAAGGCGCTTACTTGGCTTACTGATCCCTTCTTACTTCCTCAGTCTCTTCCTGGTTCTGAATTCTACAGTGCACCACAATGTTGTATGAGATGAACTGTGTATGGACAGTATATGTAGTGTGTATGGACAGTATAGTGTCTTCCCTTTAGCACAGTCTAACATTACATGTTGTAGTTCATGTTAACATATGTTAAAGCCATTCCTAATGTTTTTCAATTAATCTGTGTTCTCCAGAGAATTCAGGTGTATGTACAACTTTACATCGCATTTACTGGCAGATAATTACTTGGCCCACTTACTCTGCTTATCTTTCTGCTGTAAAACCTCAGATACTATTTGATCTTTGGCTTTTCCCACTACCATCCCCCCCCTTTTTATTTATTTTGCAGTTTGAAGAGGAGTTTTTAGAATCGAGGGGACAGTATGAAGCATTACTTCGAGGTACGACTGGCAGCAAATGATTTTTATTAATGCAGGGGGGCAATCCATGATGGAAACAATGGCTGAAAAATGTTTGCGATCTTAAATATATTGAGATCTATAAGTATTTTACTATTTTCTACAATGTAATCCCCTTAGACCTTTTTGGGATGTCATTGTCCTGATCGGGCACTATCCTCCACTGCTATAATCCCTTTCTCCTGTTGGTCCTCTCTCACAGGCATTCAAGGCAGCACTTCTATAACCTAAATCCACTCTAATAAATTAAAAAATCTTTATTTTTAACTGACTACCATTTTTTAATTTGTGTAGGAAAGCTCGTTGTTATAAAGTTTTCACAAAATATTTTTTGTGGGCTAAACGGCACTGTTCTGACTTCGAACCACAATCCTGGTTGTAGTTTCAAAAAATAAATATATCTATATCCTTTAAAGTTATACCTGAGGAAGGCTTCTATTAAAACATCTCCATGCAGCATATACACTGTATGCAGTCCTGTACGTAGAACTTTCCAAGCATGTCACTGCCAAGCTTCCAATTTTGCCATTTGTGGTATTGTTGGGCCAATCTGTCTGTGTAGCACTGGCATTAAAGAACCTGTTTGCATATACTGTAAGTAGTTGATAACAGAAACCTGCAATTACATTACTTGTTACACTTTCAGATGGAGCGCTGCTGTTTAAACAAGTGCCAATGGTTGACATTGATGGGATGAAGATGGTGCAGACTAAAGCCATCCTACAGTATATTGCCGCAAAATACAAACTGTATGGGGAAGACCTCAAGGAGAGAGCACTGTAAGACCTATTCTATATGTAACTGTGTTTGCCCGGGCCAGTCTCCTATTGCCCCCCCTAGGTGGACACTGACCCCTGTTACATGAAGTGTAGTGTGGTGCACCTGCTGTCTTACAGAATCCCTGAGTCTCCCGCGATGGTATGGAGGATGGCATCAGGACTGGCTTATGAGGTATTGATGAGTTATACTCACTCATGGTACAGCGCCTCCATCTCTTCCAGACCCCCAGCGTAGTAGGGAGGAGTCTCTGAAAGAGAACCTCCTATGTGCCTCTTCTTCCCAAGTGACTCCACAATCAGGACAGAAGCGATCTCTTTCTTTGGCATCCTTTGTCACCATACATGGACAGCCGCCCATCATAGTGGCCGGTCTTCTAGCTGCTTCTCAGGTTGCCAACCCAAAGGAAGTCCCTGGACAACACCTAGTCATGGCCCTAGAAGCTGTCCTTGCTCTTCCCTTACTCCCTGGTGAAGTAAGAGGAATAGCCTGCCCACACCTCTCCCCTAAGGGAGGGCCACAAAAGCTGCTAAAGCCTTGACAGTTTGCTGGGTCAGACCAGTCTCACTCAGGTGGGTGAGACAACTAACTAAATACAGGATGTGCTGCATATTAAATAGATTCAGTGGGCACCACCCCTATTAAATAGATTCAGTGGGCACCACCCCTATGTCACTGTTAGTGGACACAGAGCCTGATGTCACTTCCTTAACTATATATTGCACAGCACAGGAGTGTGAGGGCAAACCCCATGATTACTCCTGGCAAACCTGCCCTTAACAGGGATTATTGCACAGGAGAAAGACATGTAACCACAAAACTACACAGGGCTACATATATTTGCTGTAAAATGGCTTTTAACTATTGTCACTTCATAGTATAAAACAATATGCAAGCCTGAAAAAAAATATTCCACAAGAAAACCTTCAATTAAATGATTTAATTATATAAAAGGTGAATTTGAAGACCCACCTTAATGTTCCTTGGACTTGACCAGCAGTAATGTGATACCCACTGTAGCTCTTTCTACTGTAAGCTAGTGCTGTCAAACACAATCATTCAGAAATGGGTACATATTTGCGTATGACTATCACTTTAATACCCAACATGTTGGCTGTTCTATGCATTAAAATACTTTGTGGGTTACTACTGTATATCCTGTCAATAAAACCACAACATCAAATAATTTTGCTGCTAGGGAAGCTGCAGATTGTTCAAACTTAAGTGTAAATTCATGGTGTGAAAGATCCTTCATCTCCCTTCGTAATTGGTTTAATGGCTCAGAATTAATAGGGGGACCCGTGAGTGAGTTGGTGCAATAAACTATTATTCAGTCTGCTTAGAGCCCTATACAAATGGGTAAATCAATTGACTAACCCTCCAGGCGCTCAGAATATAAGCATAGTCCTGCTGGTGAGCAATAATAAAATGAATCTTTCAGACCCCGGCTATAATCAACCACCTGGCAGTGTAATAGGTATATAATGTCCTTCCCCCCCCAACCGGCTCACCATGAGCACTATCAGGCTGGGACACGGGAAACTCACGTATAATTCTTGTGGCTGTTGATGTCAAGCCTGTCCGGTCTTGGCAATGTGATGTATGCTCCTGCTCCTCCTGGATGAAGCTGGGATCCCTCCGTCTCAAGATCTTTTTTCTTCACCGCCAACCCGCTACCCGCCGATGCGGAGGGTGGTCACCTGACCGGCGGCATGGATGGTGCTTCTAGATGACGTCCCGGCAGCCAGGAACAAACCAGCAATGACTCGGTGTGCAGACGCGCAATGTAACAGCATAGAAGACCTCTCAAAAAGAGAAAAAACGCCGCACAGCACAAAAAAGGAAGGTGAAGGCTGATGTGAGGAATTAAAAAGAGCTTTATTTGCACAAGGTGCAAGCGAAACCTCTTGACGCGTTTCGGCCTGGCAGGCCTTTGTCAAAAGAGTGATTCGCTTGCATCATCAGACATCTATTTATACATCAGCAAACTTAGGACAGCTGTACATGTTGTTCACCTGAAATGCATTACATTGAACAACATGTACAGCTGTCCTAAGTTTGCTGATGTATAAATAGATGTCTGATGATGCAAGCGAATCACTCTTTTGACAAAGGCCTGCCAGGCCGAAACGCGTCAAGAGGTTTCGCTTGCACCTTGTGCAAATAAAGCTCTTTTTAATTCCTCACATCAGCCTTCACCTTCCTTTTTTGTGCTGTGCGGCGTTTTTTCTCTTTTTTTCTCTTTTTGAGAGGTCTTCTATGCTTAGAGCCCTAGACCTTCCAACTGTATGTTATGGGTAGAGAATATGGAATTACCCAGTATACCGAGGCTGCTAACAGGTAGTGCACACACTTTATGGCAACTTGATTGAAGAGAGACCCAGCAATGATTAATGAAACAATAAGCCTCCGGTATTGAAAACAGGGAGTTGGGTAATAGTAAGCCGGATAGAGGTACAGGGGGACACCTCCCTAAGGGGCGCCCCCAAGTAAATCACAGCCCGGCACTAACCGCCTCAATAATCTCCCTGAAATACCGCGTGGAGGTTAGGAGTACTCACGAAAAAGCCGTCCCTGTTGGTGCAGGGAATTCTGCAGCGGCTTCCTCCTCTGGTGTAGCTGGCGTCAGCGTGCTCCGCCGGAAATGATGACACAGGAAGAAGGGGGTAAGATGGTCCGTGGTTCACAGCAACTTCAGCAGCCAACGCATGGATGTCTAAAAAAACTTTATTGATCGCTAGCAGCAAACATCAGGCAACCACTCTAACATGTTTCGTCCAGGCTATGGACTTTTGAAAAAGTCCATAGCCTGGACGAAACATGTTAGAGTGGTTGCCTGATGTTTGCTGCTAGCGATCAATAAAGTTTTTTTAGACATCCATGCGTTGGCTGCTGAAGTTGCTGTGAACCACGGACCATCTTACCCCCTTCTTCGTATGTTATGGGTAGAAAGAGAGAATGAATAGAACCAGCAAAAGAAATTATTGGACAAGGACCTATATGATCCCATTGACGTTCCAATATGGAGGTGCCAAGATCCGCATCAACCAGCGTCCAGAAGAAAATTCAGGATTTTACAAGGCTGCAAGTTCTCATGTATTTGACAACGGGGACAAAGTGATGGAATTTTTTATTTTTTAAACGCATGATTTAATTAAAATGTTCACTTTTTCAGGATTGATATGTACGTGGAAGGGACCACTGACCTAATGGAAATCATAATGTCCCATCCATTTCTGTTACCTGAGGAGAAGCAAAAGCACATTGATGTCATAACACAGAAGGCTAAAGACAGATACTTCCCAGTCTATGAAAATGTAAGACATGTTTTTATTGGAATTGCTAGCAATATATGCATCGTACAGCACTGTACATAAAGCAATACAGGCCTAGTACTTGGCGCACATCTAGACATGCTCAAAGTAATAGAGCAGCAATCATATATATTAAGCATTTTTGGTGAATTGTCAAGTGGGGTGTCTCACTTTCTTAACTTTCTTACTTTTCCAACTGACATAACATATATGGTAATATGCAGTGTTCGACAAATCACCCAAAAATCTACTCGCCCAACCAAAAAATCTACTTGCCACCTAGTCCCGCCCCTAGTCCCGCCCCCAACCCGCTTTAAAAAAATATATATAAATAAAATACATTTAATAAATTCCTAGTCGCAACAACATTCGTTTTTGGCATAAATGTATTTATTGTATTACATTATACTACTGTGTGTGTGTGTGTGTGTGTGATATCTAAAAATAAAAGCCAGATGTGAATGACTAGTTTCCTGAACCCCTTAACCAGTGTCTGGACGTCCCCGCTTCACAATATCTAAAGCAGCAATCCCGCCTGGGATCTTACCTGATCCGCAGTCCCTCAATGTCCAGGTACCTCATTCCCGCAATGTTATACATTGGAGGGGATGTGTTCCCTATCTGTCTTCTGGGTTAGGGGGGGTTCCGATGTCTTCCGTGTGAAGCTTGAGTCAGATCTGGAAGAAAGCAGTATAGGGCAGTTAAGATATATAGGGTAAATAAGAGATCGAGAGAGAGACTGGATGGGGGGTACCTCTGGTGTCACACATATATACACACACCCATATACAAGCACACACACATACGGTGGGGGAGGAAAGGCTGCGACCACCACGCTCCTCCCCCACCCACCTGCGCCCATCTCCCACTCGTGGGGGGGGGGGCAGGCCGACACCCCCACCCCCACCATACCTCGTGGGCGTAGTGGAAGCTTTGGGGAGGTGGCAGGGTGGGTGGGAGTCACGTGGCGAGGTGGCCCCACGGGACAGTCAGCCCCGCCGTGGCCGTCACTGCCCTGCTCTCCTCGCTGGCATGGCCCGCAGTGCGCGGGCAAACAGGTTTGCACCATTAAGCTAGTGGTTGGGCAGGCGGTCAGACCGGCATCTCCCCCCCCCCCCCCCCCCTCACCTCATGCGGCGGCTGCCCCATCATGAAGTTAGCTTGCGGGGAGGCACGTGGTGAGGGAGTTACGTGGTGAGAGCGTCCCCCCCCCTCCCCCCTCCCCCCCCCGTACGCCAACCGGGCTGCAGCAGTGGGGACGTCCCGGGCAGCAATCGGTGGATCGAGGGACAGGAGGAGGGGAAGGGGACAGGAGGAGGGGAAGGGGACAGGAGGAGGGGAAGGGGACAGGAGGAAGGGAGAGCTAATGCAAATGCGCGTACTGGCGGGAGAGGGCACGAGCAGAGGGCCGTGGTGGGGACCAGGGGGATCGCACGGGTTTGCTTGCAGGGAGGGAGCAGAGGGGCCGCAGCATGGAGAGTTTGCAGAGTACTTACCCTCCAACAGAGCTCCAGGCAGAAAGAATGGCCGCTCGTTGGGGGCGGGCTCATATAGAGCCTGGCCGCGCGCACACAAAGCCTGGGAGCGCGCGCCAATCAGCTGTCGGGTAGGGGGAGTTTTTTTTTTTTTTGTTTTGTTTTTTTTCAGCGCGAGCAGGGAAATTTAAAAAAACAAACATGTGTTCTGCTTGGGCCAATATTTACTCGCCCGGGGGTTATATCCACACGCCCCGGGCGTGTAAATATATAGGATTGTCTAACACTGGTAATATGTATAAAGTTTAAATACTTTAATATTTTCTTGGTTATTTAGTTAAATCCTTTGGCCAATGCGTCATATGACTGCATACCAACGTCAAGGTATAACCAAATTTGCAGGTCCTAACGCTACACTGTGAACCTTTCCTTTACCTCTGAGGGGAAACAATCATAGTAGGTCCTGTTCATACAGCAAAATGAGAGAACCTCCCAAGTTACAAAGGTGGGGAGGGGTGAGCTCTGGGAGGAGGGGCCGCCTACCGCCAAACACCTGTTGCCAGTTAGAAATTGATTAACACATATATTCCCAGTAAGCTCCAATAACCACCACAGAGTGTGTATCAAAAGGAGTGTATCAAAAGGAGTGCTATTGAGCGTGGCAAATGTATACAACAAGACGGGGTATGATGAATGTTGTAGACATTTGCTGTGTGTTTGTTGCCGCACGTGTTTCCGCGTCTGTGTGTAAACTGCCTCGCCAATTGGGTTTAGTGCATAAATTCTTAGGAGATTCCTCCAATGACCTGTAACATCCTTTTCATTAAAGTGCCATTTAACATGACACGCGTGGGTGAAAAGCTAATGATGGGCCACTTGCCATTTGTGCTGAGACGAGGCCTTTTTTTTTTTTTTTTTTTAATAACCAAACCGAGGAGAGTGCTCAACGCTTGCTACATAAATTAATGGAAAACACTGTATACTAACAATCACTTCTGCATTTGTCATATTCCTTGGAGTTAATAGGCACGGCTTGTAGAGTATAATTTACAGGGTCTGTCACTGGCTGCTCACCATTATCTGATTTGGAGTCAGCCAAATACCCAAGTTACATGAACAGTATATTTTCTCCTTGGGTTGTGCATTTTCTCCATTTTTATTTTTTATATACAAACTACAATATATTGCAGGTCTTAAAAGATAATGGACAGGACTTCCTAGTTGGAAATCGGTTCAGCTGGGCAGATGTACAACTGCTGGAGGCTGTCTTAATGGTGGAGGAAAAATGTGCTGATGTCCTCTCTGACTTCCCACTGCTACAGGTAATTTCCTATGTAATGGACCATGAATTATTTCCTTTGTATATTTGGATTGTAAAGAACTGTTTACATGTGTAATTGGTTGGTTACAGATCTACAGAATAGAAATGAGGGTGCCAGTTCAGTGGCACATTATGGAAAATGTAGAACGGTAAACAGCCCCAAATGCACAGCCAATGTGACAAATGTAATTAATTTATAAAGCAACAGTATAATTATAAATCCAAGTGATGCCTAAACACCAGCAGTTTTCCAAACCGCAATTGTGACAACTAAACAATTAGGTGTTCATGGTGCAAATTGAAATAAACAGTGCAGTGAAAGTGCAAAATACCGAGTGTGTAAAAATAAACACTGATAATATTTATACTGTTAGTTCAAAGACTGGAATCCTCTGGGGTAGGGACTCCTTGTAGACCTCATATGGCAAAGACACAAATGCATAGAATATAGTGCATTAATGTATTACTTATGACAAAACACCAGGGGGAAAGGGGCGACTCAAGGAGTGACTCTGGGCGCACTCCAACCCTCTCCCAAATCTGCTTCCGGGCGTGTGCGCGCATGGTCTTCCTTGGTTCACGGCTCTGAAACTCATTGGGTTTTTGAGGCCACTGTACCAACTCTGCAATAGATCCGTGGAGAATCTGATTGGCTGAGGTGGTTGATGCTAGTGACACATGCAGCAAAGAGATCCAGACGTGATTGAGAGCTGTGGACCAGGGAGACCGTGCGCACACACTGGGAAGCAGATTCGGGAGAGTTGGAGTGCGCCCAGAGTCGCTCCATGCTTTTTACCAGCGGGGAGAGGGAGTTGTCCCTTTTTTTCCCGGTGTTTGTCATATACTGTAAGTAAACCGTTGATGCACTATATTCTATGCATTTGTGTCTTCATATGAGGTCTACAAGGAGTCCCTACTCCAGAGGATTCCAGTCTATGGAGTAACAGTATAAATATTATCAGTGTTTATTGTTACTCACTGGGTATTTTGCACTTTCACTGCACTGTTTATTTCAATTTGCGCCATTAACACCTAAGGCTAAGGCCCCGGTAACTCAGCTGCAACGCGCGCCCGCGAGATTGGCGGCGCGTGCAGCCGATTACCTGGTCTGCAGGAAGAGAGACCCGGGGGGGTGGGGGGGGGGGGGCACGGCCATGACGTCACCCGGCAGGTTCGCCCTCATTGGCTGAACCGCCGGGGGGGTGTGCCGTATCGCTCGACGCGAGTCCTGCTCTCAATTCTATTGAGAGCAGCTCGCGCCTCAGCGCTGCGGCCCCCCCTCGCAGTGGGCCCGGCGCCATTGAGGGGAGGGCTCTCGTGCGTGCAGCGTCTGCTGTGGCGGACGTTGTAGTAGGCAGCGGGGTCAAGCCCTAATGGTTTAGTTCATTTTTTTTTATTGATGCATCGATCATTTAGTTCAATAGTTTGGCCAACACATGTTAAGCCTGCAACCACATCAAAGTAGATTTCAGCAGGTTCCTACACTACCAATGTGTATACTGTACTGTCCATAACGTCAAAGGACACAGAACAATGATCTAGTGAAGTGTTTCCCAACCGGGGTTCTGTGAGGATCAAAAGGGTGCTGTGGAATTTCCCCAATCTACTAGAGCAGGGCAGTTCCTCGGTTTTAATTGGCTGCAAGGTAATGCAGCGAAAGCGTGTGTCCCTGTGCCCAAGTGGTTAGACATTAGATAGAAGCACAGAGCTACAGTGCAAATAAAACTGGATAAAAAAGTGTCCCAGAAAATAGGAGGGGAAATCTTAACACACAGAATATATATATATATATATATATTTATTTCCAAGTTTATGACTGCAGCAAAGGTTCTCTCCACTTTACTCCTGAGGAGGAAACCTATTAGGAGGGTTACAGATCCTGACCTACAGGGGAAAAAAAGCGATTGATCTACTTTTGTGCTAGATCAGAGGGGCACATATTTTGGAAAATGTATATTTGCAGTCTTTGAAAAGCCACAAGGCAAACTACACTTTGAATAACATTTGCTGTGGTTTGTTGGTCTACAGTCTCCACAGAACCCCACTTGTCTCTCGCTCCCCCTATATCTTATGCTTCTCATAAACCCAACTCATATATTTTGGGGGAAGAAGAAGGGTTTGTGTTCCAGGAGAGCAGAAGAATAGTATTAAGTCTCAGCATCTCTGATGCTTCCAATGCAATAAATGGCTATATCTATATCTATATCATCTCTCCAACCACACTTATTTTTTATTTTTTACTACCCCCCAAAAAAGCGCTTGTATTTTTCTCACTTGTCTGAATGTCTACTTTGTCCTCTACTGTAGGACTTCAAAGCTAGAATAAGTGAGATTCCTGCAATTCAAAAATTCCTGGAGCCCGGAAGTCAGCGGAAACCTCAACCCGATGATAAATATGTGGAGACAGTGAGGGCGGTTCTCCAGATGTACTATAAAGTGGCTTTCAATTAGCATATGTATTAAAATCCGGTAGCAGCAAACAATGTCTAATACAACGAAATATCTAAATTGTTACGATCCCCTTCTAGCTTTACAATACTCTTATGATCTCTTCTTGTTGTGAAGATTAGAGGTTGGAGAACTGGACCTGACAGAAAAATAATAATAAAGTTGTGTACCATAAGCCACATGTACAGTTGCGATTACATTTGTACAAAGCATAAGGTGTGTGGTGGTGTTTGTTTGTTTTTGTTTGTTTGTTTTTTGGGGAGGGAAGGATGGGGGTTCTTTAATCCTTAAGGGTATTCAAAAAGGATGGATACTACAGGAGAGAATGGTCTCCGGTTGTCGTGAACTATGTTATACTGACTTTTTGGCCTATATCCAAAGTTTTGGCGGTGTTACAACTAATATAGCCTCAAACTACAAATCGCTTACAATTTTAAATCTTCGAGGGAGTCGGGGCAAATACAATATCTTGTAACCACAAATATAAACACTATTTCTGCCAGATGAATCGGCAGCACATTGCAGTGAGGTTCCATTTATAGATGCTCAGTGTGTATAATGCCAGCACCTGATGCTTTAACACTGCACTTTAAATAAAACATTAATGCAGACACTGATTTATGCAATGGTGCACACAGATTTACAGTCTCGTACAAAATGGTGCCCGCTGGATCACGGTATAGTTCAGGAAAGTGAAAGTAAAGTACAGAAGACCCTGACTCTTACCACAGGGCATGGAGTTGAATGCTTGTGACCTGCTTGGTGTGGTCTTTGGTTGGAGTACGAATGATGTGAGAAGCTGTGTGATAAATCACTTTTCTTAAATTGATGTGTAATGGTTAAAACGAATGTTTATGGTACAGTCCGACTAAAAAAACTCAATTCTAATCAACCAAAATGGGTTAAAAGACAGTCATATGAAAGGGTAATCAAATCCTTTTGTGGTAACCACAATCTACCAAATGATTGCTGGTTACACTGGTTTGAAAAAGTGGTTATTCTTGATCACCTACTGTACATCTGTTAATTGATTTTTAAGATATTATCAAACGGCCACTGACCATGAGTGTAAATATTACCACGCTCCTCCCTATAGAAGTTTGCTGCTGGTAAAAAGATGGGCCTTACATATATAAGAACAATTCCTGTGCTACCAATTGGGCTAAAATAGTGATCTCATGAATAAGGGTTATTTAGTTGAATGCTTTGGCCAAAGCATTATAAGCCTGCAGCCAACGTCGAGGTATAACCGAATGTGCAGGTACCTGCACTGAATAAATGTAACTGTCCCCAACTCAGATACACTTAACTTCTTGGCTCATTACGCTGAAGCATCAGCACATAAACACTTGTGGTAACTGCTGCTTGTACTCACTGCACTTGCTGCTGGATCCAGGCTCATTTTCTCATTGAGATACATGGGTTATATACCTTATCGGGATCTGCTTCACCTACCGAGCACTAGCTTTTGAGTTTCGTAACGTCTCCATATTCTGTATATTACTAGTAGCTTAAGATGTCGCATTTGATGGATGTACACAATTACATTTTTTTTTTTTTTTTTTTTTAATTTGTTTAGTAAGTTTATTGAATTGTAGTATAGAGACTCCGTCTGCTGAACGCTGGTTGGCTGACTCATGGGGGGGGGGGACATGCGCATCTAAACAGCTTGACTGAGGGCAGCTGACTGCCTATAGGACGTCATTGCACATGTGCAGAGGGGGGGGACCATCCGGGTGGCGCCACGACAGCAGTTGGAGATAGAGTCTTCGTTTGGTGGCAATGCGCATGACGCAGTAGGGATGGACCCACCACACGCAGGTACCTAATTAACTTATGACTTATAGAGTACGGATACTATTCGTGGAGATGTCATATGGTACTGGGATAGCATGACGTGTGGATTGGGGGCCGACCTAGTGACGTCATCACGTTTTTGGCGTGAAACTGAACTACAAGGTGTATGCTTTAAAAGGGGAGGGGGTTTGTGTGTCTAGTATACTCCTTGATAAAGTGCTTGACGCACGAAACATGGAGGAAGTTTTTACACTTCTGTATATGATGGACGAATAAATAATATTTTTTACTAACTTTTTGACCCACTCTCTTTGGCGGTGCGCTACATTCCTCTGGATATTGCATTGGTGGGCAGTATAACTATTAGTTGGCATTTAAACTATTAGCAGTTTTGCATGGGATACAGTCTGAGTGTGCATCAGCTTTGGTGTTATTGATATCCTTGCAATGTTTGCCTGCATTGAACTTTGTGTACACTCATTCTCTCCCTGTGGGGCTGGAGTTTGATAAATAACATTGACTTGTTTTTTCACCTGGATTAAACCTTTGGATTTTGATCAATAACATTGACTTGTTTTTTCACCTGGATTAACCATTTCCACTTGGATTTACTTCATTCGGTGTAGTACTTTAATTTAGGGAATTTTCACAGGGTAGAAAGGGGAGTACCATTGGACATTTTTTGCCCTTTGGGAACGGGCCTGTTGAAGGGGTCTTAACCCCAAAACGTCCATTGCCCTCCTTCCCCTGCATCACCTTTGTTTGCACTCCCTCCCCCTTCCCCTCCCTCAACATTGTGGGTTTTCCTCCCCTTTCTCCCTGGTGTCTCCCCTCTTCCCTTGCGTTTTGTTGCTATATTATCCCATACCCCCTGTTGGTATGTGTTCTATTTTTCATTAAATAATTTTGGCATATACCTATTTTCATTTGTCTTTTTGAGTGCTGGGAACAGGGCCGCCAAGAGGAGGGAGGGGGGGGGGAGGGGACAAAGGATACTGGTGCCAGGTAAACTAAACTTTAAAAAAAAAAAAAGTGCCGGGTCTCCCTATTGGCAGCGCCGGAAGTCAGCTGCTGGGTATGCTTCCAGCGCGCCAGCGTGAGAGGGAGGTCTGGCGGGTGCAGGAGCAGCCTCGTGGGACAGGTGCCTGCCGCCGGGCTCCCCACTGCACATCGCCCCCCACTGCAGCATCGCCCCCACCACCGGGACACCCCCTGCAGCACTGGGCCACCCCTAGCAGGCTGCAGCATCGCCCCCCCCCTACCTGCAGGACCGTGCCACTCCCTGCAGCAGCGGCCGTCCCCAGCCTCATGCAGCCGGCTCCTCACTCCCCCCCCCCACCGGCATCTACTGGACCCGGCATGATCATCCACAAGGTAAGTCTTTTTTTGGGGGGTGGGGGGGCTTGGGGGAATTTTTTATATGTATGGGGAGCTTTTTTTAAATCTATTGTGTGTGTGTGTGGGTGTATATATATAACACAAAAAACAATACATATAACCCTCTCGATATAGATATATATCTTACTGGGAATGTGTGTGTGTGTGTGTGTGTGTGTGTGTAACATATACACACACACATTCCCAGTAAGATATATATCTATATCGAGAGGGTTATATGTATTGTTTTTTTTATATATATATATATATATGTATTGGGTAGGTGGGTTTATTGTATGCATTTGGGGGCGGGGAGGTTATATATATTTGAGGGGGTGGGGATTTTTTTTTTAATGTATTTGAGGGTGGGAAGTTTTTTGGTATATATCTTGGGGGGGAGGGAATGAGTTAGCGTGGGGTAAATGACAGAGGGAGAGGAGAGGGGGCGAGTGAGGAAAAGAGGGAGTAAGGCTGCGTCCTCGCTAGCGCTGAGCGGGCGGCGCTTACCGCGGTTACTTACATATATATAGGTATATGTAAGTCCCCGCTCACGCGGTGCTCGTGCGCGGGCTCACGCGGTGCTCGTGCGCGGGCTCACCTGCACTCGCCCCTTATGTAAACAAAAAAGACTAACTTTCTAGCGCGCTCAGCTACCCGCAATGCCCCCAGAGCACGCTTGCGTAAATGCCAGGACACCCGTCACTCATGCTTGGAGCGCTTTCCAAGCGTGGGCGCGCTCGGCGCCAGCGGGGCCGCAGCCTTCGTGAGAAGCAGAGGAGAGAAATACATGCGAGGTGGGAGAGTGAGATGGGGTGAGACAGAAGGGAGAGAAATACATGGGAAGGGGGGAGAAAGTGTGGGGGCTAGTGAGGTGTGAAATGGGGCGGGGGGCGGCGGCGGGCAATACCGTCGACACGGGGGTGGGCCCTGCTTAAAATGTTTGTCCCGGGCCCCACGATTTCTGTTGGCGGCCCTGGCTGGGAACAGTATTTTATTATCTATTGTTGTGGAGGAAATAGGGTTTCTCCTTTTTTCTACGCTGCACCTGTCAAATTTCACGTATGCTACTGTGAGTGCTGTCTATTTTTGTTTTATCATAGTGGTTCAACACTCCAATCAATATCAACAACTGGGGTTCTGTGAGAGGATCAAAAGGGTGCTGTGGAATTTCCCCAATCTACTAGAGCAGGGCAGTTCCTCGGTTTTGATTGGCTGCAAGGTAATGCAGCCAATCATGTGTGTCCCCGTGCCCACAGTAAGTGGTTAGACATTAGATAGAAGCACAGAGCTACAGTGCAAATAAAACTGGTTAAAAAAAAAGTGTCCCAGAAAATAGGAGGGGAAATCTTAACACACAGAAAATACATATACTTCCCAAGTTTATCACTGCAGCAAAGGTTCTCTCCACCTTTACTCCTGATGAAGAAACCTATTAGGAGGGCTACAGATCCCGACCTACAGGAAAAGAAATGAAAAGCTATTGATTGCTCTACTTTTGTGCTAGTTTAGAGGGGCACTGTGGCAGGACGGCCTGTAGCCGAGGTCAGGGAACAGTCCACACGTATAGTTTCAGGATAAATAAAAACGCTCAGTGGCTTTATTTCTCCACAGTAACATACAGTAACATGCGGGTACACTGTCCCTTTAACAAAATAAATCCTGCTCCACTTTGGGAGAAAAACTGACTAATAACACAGCAGACCTATCTAGCAGGCTGGCTGGCTGGCTGGCTAAACCAGAACCAAACCATAAGGGTACTTTAAGCAGTCAGTAAACAAATGAATAATCCTTACTTTAGTTGAAGTAGTCTTTGGTGAAATCCCTCTGGCTAAGGGCTCACGCAGCAGTGTGCTTCTCTCTCTCTCTCTGGCAGCTACTGCCAGTCACATGATCCTTTATCTACCTTGCTGGCTCTCAGGTGTCAGCTAAAGAGTTCTGATTTCCTAACTTCCACCTGAGTTAACCCTTATGAGTGCTGGATGAAGCACTCAGACATATGTCTCTCAGGCGTAACTGATAGGAGTTGACTTCACTCTGTCACATACCTCCCCTGTTTGTGTGTGGCTAGTGTCCCACACGGCTGAAGCCCGACCCTCCACTCCTTCCCTTGACAAAAAATCAGCATTTCCATGGTCCTTTCCAGGTCTATGCTGAATATCAAAAGAGAAGGGTTGGAGGGCAATATACCACCTGGTCAACCTTGGATTTGTGTCCTTCATGGTGTTTAACCACTTCAAGGGCGCATGGTCAGTGACCAGGGTGAAGTGTACTCCGGCAACATAATGTCTCAAGGCCTCAATTGCCCATTTTACAGCGAGGCACTCCTTCTCAATAACGGAATACCTCACTTCCCTTGGGAACAGCTTCCGGCTGATGAACAGTATGGGGTGTTCAACACCATCAAATTGCTGACACAGCACTGCTCCAAGTCCTACCTCTGAGGCATCCGTCTGGATGATGAAGGGCTCTTTAAAATCTGGGCTCCGAAGAGCGGGGCCCTCTGACAGGCACTTTTTTTAGCATGTCAAAGGCGTCTTGGCACTCCCAAGACCATTTAACTTGGGTCGGGGCACTCTTTTTTTGTCATATCTGTTAGGGTGCAGATATTTCTGAAAAATTGGGGATAAACCGCCGGTAATACCCTGCTAACCCCAAAAGGGAGTGGACCTGTGTCTTTGTCTGTGGGGTGGGGACTTCCTTTATGGCGGCCACCTTGCTAGCTAGTGGCCTTACTATCTTTCCCCCAACGGCATAGCCCAAGTACTTTGTAGTGGATTTACCCAGGGCACATTTTTTTGGATTTGCAGTGAGCCCTGCTTCTCTTAAGGACGTTAGGACTGCCCTTAACCTTTCTATATGAGACTGCCAGTGTCTGCTATAGATGACAATGTCATCCAAGTAGGCCGCGGCATATGCCCTATGGGGTCGTAGTACCTTGTCCATTAACCTTTGGAACGTGGCTGGAGCCCCATGTAACCCAAATGGCATAGTGACGAATTGGTATAAACCGAGAGGGGTGGCGAAGGCAGTTTTGCATTTGGATTCTTCCACTAGAGGTATCTGCCAATATCCTTTCGTGAGATCTAGGGTGGAGATATATTCTGCTTTACCAAGCGAATCAAGCAATTCATCCACCCTAGGCATTGGATAGGCATCGAATCTGGATACAGCATTTACCTTTCGCAGATCCACGCAAAACCTCACCTTCCCATCTGGTTTAGGGACCAACACTATAGGGCTACACCATTCGCTGTGGGACTCCTCGATCACGCCCAATTCCAACATGTCTATTATCTCCCTCTCTACCAGGTCTTTTCGGCCCTCTGGCAATCTATAGGGAAGGGACCGTACTTTTACGCCAGGTTCTGTCTCAATCCTATGGGACACTAAATCAGTCTGCCCTGGCAGCTCAGAAAAAACATCTGGGAACTGGTCACATACATCAAGTAGGTCTGACCTTTGTTCCGTTGTTAACTGCTCTCCCATGGGAACCTGATGGTCAGTGTACGTACTACCCTTTGGAAGCTTTGGACCCAAATCCGTCTCTCCTTCCCGAGGGTGAATGAACAGCGATCTCATCGTTTTCCAGGGTTTCAGGAGGTTCACGTGGTAGATTTGTTTACCCTTCCTGGACCCTGGTTGAGAGATCTCATAGTTCACTTCCCCGGTGCGGCGGAGAACTTGGAAAGGACCCTGCCACTTCGCAAGGAGTTTACTCTCTGATGTCGGTAGTAGTAGCATCACTTGGTCCCCAGGTTGGAAGACCCTCAAGCGAGCATTTTGGTTGTACTGCCTCTCTTGACGTTCTTGAGCAGATTTGAGGTTTTCCTTCGCAAACCGACCTATCATGTCTAGGCGGTTTCTAAGGTCTATGACATACTGAAGGGTATTCTTGGAGGGGGAGGGCTCCTCCTCCCAGGATTCCTTCAGTAGGTCGAGAATACCCCGAGGTTGGCGTCCATATAGGAGCTCAAACGGGGAGAAGCCTGTGGATGATTGGGGAACTTCTCGTACCGCAAACAACAGGAAAGGGAGAAGTTCATCCCAAGCTCGCTTTTCAGTGTCCACAAACTTCCTAAGCATAGTTTTTAAAGTACGGTTAAACCTCTCTACCAATCCATCAGTCTGAGGATGGTAGACCGAGGTCCGGACGGATTTTACCTCCAATAACTTCAGGACATCCTGCATTAACTTTGCCATGAAATTTGTTCCCTGGTCAGTTAACATTACTTGGGGAAGTCCTACCCTAGAAAACAGTACTAACAGCCTGTGAGCAACCTGTTTAGCAGTGGCTGATCTCAGAGGGAAGGCCTCAGGATACCTGGTGTCATAATCAACAACGAGTATAAATTTATGTCCCTTCGCAGAGGGTTCTAAAGGTCCGACCAGATCTACCCCAATTCTCTCGAATGGGACGGCTACCAAGGGCAGAGGAACCAAAGGAGCCGGCTTCTGTCCTTTTTGGCTAGTTAACTGGCATTCAGGACATGTCTCACATAGTTTCATGATGTCACCATGTATGCCTGGCCAGTAAAACCGGGACGAGATGCGGTCCGTGGTCTTATCTCTGCCCAAATGACCACCACATGGGAGAGTATGGGCTAGGGTAAACACTGTTTTAATCAACCCTTTAGGGACTAGCATCTGTCAAATGACCTCCCCTATTTGTGTAACCTTATTCACACGATATAGTATGTCATTCAACAGTTCAAAATGTGGAAACACTTTTACACCTTGTTCATCTATTATCTTGTTGTTGACCTGTACCACCTTCTCATATTGTCTAGCCAGAGCTGGGTCCTCCCTCTGCCTCTGACGGAAGTCAGGAAGATCCAGGTCTGGCAACACTCCCGTATCTATCTGTTCCCCACCCTGGTCATCCCCGGCCATGACCTGCAGTCCTTTGGGCTGACTAATGTTACCAAAAGTCCCAGCCTTTCTTAACCAGTCCTCTTTTTCCGCACGTCTCTGTTTGCGTGTCTTTGGGACATGGTGTCTACGGGGGAAAATCTCTGGGGAAAAAGGGAACAAGTCTCCGGGCTTCTCCGGTACCAGTGAAGTAGGCTCCGTAGGAGTAGGGGCCAACAATGTTTCGAGGTAGGGCCAGTCTCGGACGAGTAGAACAGGAGCAGGTAGCCAGGGAGCAACTCCCACTAGTAGGCTAGCCTCTTGATCCTGGATACGCAGTGTAACGTTCGCCGTCGGGTATCTCTTTGTATCCCCATGGATACACTCGATATTCCAAGGAGAGTCATAAGATAGTCTATTGCTTGGAATTAGGCCCTCTAGGATCAGGGTTTTTCCAGAGCCTGAGTCCAGCATGGCGTTTACTTTTGTCCCCTCCAGAGATGCTGGGACTAACCACGGATTGTGGTCCCCTCGGAGACAAGCTGTGGCAGTGGTTCTGCCATATGAACAGTCCATTTCCTCATCTCCTGAGTCCGCAAACTCGGTCGTCCGCGGAAGCTCTCGACGGGGCTCGGTGTTTGGACCTCTCCGCTGTTGGATGGGGTCCTCCCTTCTGGTTGGTGGGGTTATCCTCTCCACCGGGTGGGTGACAGGAGTCCAGGTTCTCGGGGAATACTGTGGGTGGCGGCCTCCCTTGAGTGATCCAGTGGCCTCGGACCCAGGATGGGCGTCTCTGCGGGAGTTTGTACCAGGAACCCTCCGAGATGGGAAAGGTTCTTCCGATCGGGTTGACTGGATCTCCTGAGCTGGCGGGTTGTAGACCCCTCGATTGTCTGCTCTCCTGCCTCTAGTATCACCGGAAGCAACTGGTGTTTGCACCGGCCGTTCCCAGCTATCCTGTTGGGTGTCGTCGCCCAGGAAGTTTTCCACCAAGCGGACCGCTGAATCCAGGGAAAATGCAGCGTGTCTTTTTACCTAGGAGCGGGAGGAGGGGGGCAGTATCTGTATGAACTGCTCGAGCACAAACTGTTCAAGGATCTCTGCCTTGTCATGTTTTTCCGGTTGTATCCACCTGGCACATAAGTCTACTAAGCGGTGGGCTACGACCCGAGGTCTGTCTCGGTTTGTATATTTGACTGTCCGGAACCACTGTCGGTAGGTCTCTGGCGTGAGGCCTAGGCGATCCAGAATAGCAGCCTTTAGTTTCTGATAGTCCATGGCCTCGTCCGCTGGAAGAGCCTGGTAGGCTGCCTGAGCTTCCCCTATGAGTAGTGGAGCCAGAGTCGTTACCCAGCGATCAACTGTCCAGCCGTGTGCCATGGCTACCCTTTCAAAAGTGAGGAGAAATGCCTCTGGGTCTTCGTTTGGCTTCATTTTAGGCAGCATCACCGGTGGGTTATTTGGAATCCCTGGTCTGCCTGGGGTTGGGCCTTCGACCAGCAGTTGGAGTAGCTTTTCCTCTCGCCGGGCCTGTTGCTCATCTTGCTGGGCTTGTCGCTCAGCTTGCTGGGCCTGTCGCTCATCTTGCTGGGCTTGTCGCTCTGCTTGCTTCTCTGCTAGCTGGAGCTGTTGCTCAAGAAACTGAGAAAAAAATTTCTCCATTTTTTTTTTGTGTGGCCCTTCAGATACAGGGGCCGTCCGACATCCCACTTCTGACACCACCTGTGGCAGGACGGCCTGTAGCCGAGGTCAGGGAACAGTCCACACATATAGTTTCAGGATAAATAAAAACGTTCAGTGGCTTTATTTCTCCACAGTAACATAACATGCGGGTACACTGTCCCTTTAACAAAATAAATCCTGCTCCACTTTGGGAGAAAAACTGACTAATAACACAGCAGACCTATCTAGCAGGCTGGCTGGCTAAACCAGAACCAAACCATAAGGGTACTTTAAGCAGTCAGTAAACAAATGAATAATCCTTACTTTAGTTGAAGTAGTCTTTGGTGAAATCCCTCTTACTAAGGGCTCACACAGCAGTGTGCTTCTCTCTCTCTCTCTGGCAGCTACTGCCAGTCACATGATGCTTTATCTACCTTGCTGGCTCTCAGGTGTCAGCTAAAGAGTTCTGATTTCCTAACTTCCACCTGAGTTAACCCTTATGAGTGCTGGATGAAGCACTCCGACATATGTCTCCCAGGCGTAACTGATAGGAGTTGACTTCACTCTGTCACAGGCACATTTTGGAAAATGTATATTTGCAGTCTCTGAAAATCTACAAATCAAACTACAGTTTGTAGACCCAGCAAATGTTATTCAGTCTCCACAGAACCCCACTTGTCTCTCGCTCCCCCTATATCTTATGGTTATCCTCATAAACCCAACTCTTATATTTTGGGGGAAGAAGAGGGGTTTGTACTGTGCCAGGAGAGCAGAAGACTAGCAATAAGTCTCAGCATCTGATAGTTCCAATGCAATAAATAGCAGTATAACAAAAAGCAATGGCTCTCTTCCAGATTTATAGCCGCTTTAATTAAAATCTCTCTAACCACACTTCCCCCCCCCCCCCAGTGTTAACCCATTGTATTACACTTTTACTACCCCCAAAAAAAGTGCTTGTATTTTTCACATTTGTCTGAATGTCTACTTTGTCACCTAGGGCTTCACAGCTAGAATAAGTGAGATTCCTGCCATTCAGAAATTCCTGGCGCCCGGGAAGTCAGCGGAAACCTCAACTCGATGATAAATATGAGGAGACAGTGAGGGCAGTTCTCCAGATGTACTAGAAAGTGGCTTTCAATTAGTATGTGTATTGAAATCCGGTAACAGCAAACAATGTCTAATGCAACTAAATATCTAAATTGTTACTATGCCCTTCTAACTTTACAATACTCTTATGATCTCTTCTTGCTGTGAAGATTAGAGGTTGGAGAACTGGACCTGCCAGAAAAATATAATAAAAGTTGTGTAGAATAAGCCCACATATACAGTTGTGATTACATTTGTACAAAGCATAAGGTGTGTGATTTGTTTTTGTTTGTTTTTTGGAGGGGGGTGGAGGAGGATGTTGGTTGTTCTTTAATCCGTAAGGGTATTGAAAAAGGATGGATACTACAGGAGAGAATGGTGTCAGGTTGTCGTGAACTATGTAATACTGACTTTTTGGCCTAAGGTGGTGGACATAGGAACATGGCCGACGGCGACCACGTGCTGGGGAGGTGATTGTCATTCCAGGGCCCACTTCGAACCCTCTGGCGGGACGATAGGGACATGCTCCTTTCATAGCCTGATTTCTTTTAATTTAGATTGGGCGCCCCGGGTCTGAATCTTGGCAGCGCCCTCAAATGTAACCCCCTTTCCCTATGCCTAAGGGAAACCGCAGGCGATTACATGTTCTGCTGTCACCTGTACACTCACTATGACTGTGAAGGAGTCCCCAGGCCACCAATTAAAGCATTATGCCCAGCTGGGGGGCCCCTGAGTCATAAAAGGTGACTGTGGAGTGTCAGTTCTGCAGCCCAGTTGTGGTATATAACTGTTGGTATAATAAAGATGTATGTGGTTTTACTGTTCCAGGAGTGCCAGCCAGCGGGGATGTGCAGAGTGTGAGTTTAAGAGGTGATTTTACGGTAAAATGTTGTCAGGGTGTGTTTGGGTAGATGGGGGCCACTGTTGTGGGGTACCCTGAAACATGTACTCAGGAATTCCCCCAGATTCCTGAGGACATGAGTAACACAGATCACGGACAAAATCCTCCCTAGAACGCAGTTTGCAGCGCACTGCCAAATCCCCCTGCTTCAGCACAAACCAGGACAGTAAAACCGGGCAGGGAACTGAATTACCTTAAAGGTTCTCAGAATATGCCCAGACCCCAGTGTGGGGTTCAGTACATCTCTCACCAGGGATAAGGTGAAGAGAGTTATAGGGGTTTTAAGTTAAAATGTAGAATGTCAGCTCTTGGGCCCGGGCATTGTGTATGCATTACTGTGACTGTGAAAAATACCCACAACCTACACGGGGCATAAGGGGTTAATGTTTATCCCCACACTCCAGTCAGGTATAAGACTGAGCGGGGTTGTTTTATTAAAATAACAGGAAATGGGTATGAAGGGGTTAACATATATCTGCAGGTATAGCAGGGATTCCCCAGTATAGCAGAGGTACCCACATAAATGCCCAGGTACCCTGAATCCAGAATTGGGATAGGGGGAAATCATATAATGTGTTAAATGTATGAATTATGATAACAATGTTTTTGAATAAGGGGGAAAAGAGCATGGGTTTTAACCATCCCCAAGCTTAATATGTTTAAACTTTAGTCCTGCAGAGACTCAAAGTGGGCTTATGGCTAATAGTTCAAAGAGACATTAGTCCTAGAGGTGTTAAACCTTTTGTTGGCAGCAAGGGTGGTGATACTGCAAATGTATTATAAAAAATTGATGCATTAAAGCTATCCTAGTTTATGTGTGTTGACATTATAGACAGAAGGGGATTTTCTTCCATTCAGTCCAGAACAGGAGATGACACTTAGGGTGTATAATACTGGGCTTTGAAATGCTTAGCAGGAAACCTCGGGGAGGAAGCCATGCATAATTAAGACTTCTGAGCCCCCATGTGATACGGTTCCCCTGTGTCTGGGATTGACATTTTAAGGTGTTACGTGGGGAGGAGGAGAGGTGAACATTTTGGCCTGACAGATGGCTAGGTATGCTAAGCGGCTGAAGTGCGAAGTTGACACATGCTCGCAGCATACATTGAAGCTTCTGCCAGGCTACCTGAAGCACTGGCAGAGCGTGCCCATAGGTGAGATTAGTAATTCCCACGCAGTGTTTGGCTGCACAGCATAAGGATAGGCTCTGTGTGTCTATAAAGATTCGTGCAGCCAATCAGAGATCAGTTCCATCTAAGAATTCCATCTTGTAAGAAGTTCCATCAGATTCATCTGAGCTATAGCGTGCGGTGCAAAGGTCATAACATCGTAACTAAGGATTGCACTCTGCTTCAAAAGTTTGTTAGATCTAAGGACTTTAAAACGAATTCTGCAAGGGTAGAACGAAGTTATTTAATTTGGCGAAGATATAGGGGTGGCTAGTTGCGCCCCTAGCCAAAAGACTGTCCTGTATCCTGCTCGCATATCAACCCCGCTCTGGGAATTGATACCTGGAGACCGGATTGCATGAACTTTCATTCCAGAAACCTTTTATTTCGTTCCAGTAAGTGTGTTATTCGTGATATTTTTGGGATTCGAGCTGTGTGTGTTCTTTATGTGAATAAATACAATTTATTTTATTTCATGCTTTATTCAATCAAAGGACCCAGATGGTAAAGTGTAATAAGCTTGGTCTATCAGGACACTCACAGAAGGCCTGAGCCTCCGCTTCTTGGAGCCTGGGGTGAGCTCTCTCTCGGTGCAGTGCCTCCACCCATGAGGGATCCCAGCGTTGGCAGGATGACTCCTCATAGGAACCAATACAAACAGTAATGACAATATCACACCATATATATATATATATATATATATATATATATATATATATATGTAGCCCCCTTTCCCCTGTGTCAGGATAACTACGTGTGCTGCTAATATCTGCGCGGCAAACAGGAGGCCTGATCCTCCGCCATGGGAAGCCTGGGGTGTGTATATCAATGTCCACAAACAGTGCCTCCACCTGGGAAGGATCCTCAAACACAGTAGGATAGCCCCTCCCAAGACAATATGCCCAGTAATACACACACAAAGTATGGGTAACAGTATTTAGTGGAAGGTTCTAAACAATAACCATGAACACACACAGTATACATATACAGTATAGCTTATACCGACCACCGTGTATTCCCACAGTACTTGGGTGCAGGGGCACAAGTGTCCCAGTGTCCAGACCACAAAGGCCTATCCCAACCCAAGTGTGAGACAGTGCTGCCCCACGATGTGTTGGTGCACTTGTGGAAAATACCTGCCCGGAGCTCCAGCCCCGGGGGTCGCTGAGTAAGGCCAAGTAAACAGTCAGTCTGTTCCACTGAAGATCCACCTCCACATGGGGTAGCCTCCAGCCGGAGCGTCCCACCTTAGATAGTCTCTGAGATGATGGCCTGGTCTGGTCCCAGATGCAGGCCACGCACACTGCGTGTGTCCGTCACTGGTACACAGGTACTAGCACTAACAGGCTAAGGGGAGCATCCCTATCTGAGGGGCCTTCCCTATAGCACCACAAGCTAGTGATGGTTGGGCCTAGCTGGGACCTGAAGGGGAATACTCTGGCCTAGTCCAGCACTTCTCCCTGGACCTTACCTATCCCCTTGCTGTCCTGCTTCCAACTGGCGTGCTTCCCTCAGCGTGCAAAATGTACCTTTCTCCCAGCAGGAGATTCCGGCCGCGCGATTAGCTGCTGCAGCCCATGATTGTAGTTCCCCTGCGGAGTACTTTGTAATGGCCGCCACAGTGGGAATGCTCTGCACATGCGCGAGGTGTGCCAAAATGGCCACCGCAAACCAAACCTGCACTGCACATGCGCAAGGAGTCGCAAGATGGCTGCTGCCTGTGCCGAGGAGCTCCAGCGATGCGCTCGCCTGCACCAACCACCCTGCACACCGGAGGTAAGAGGATAGGGCACGCAGCTGAACCGGGGGACCAAGGGGACCTGGCTACATATATATCATCTTTACTATACACACTATAATGCAACACAGAATACGTACAATATTATCACACCCTGAGTGTACTGAGGGTGCCTTGGGCACCTATAACCCTGGTGTCCACACAGACAATCCCACCCAAGTGTGATGTAGCGCTACCCCCCTAGTGTGAACCGTTGGTGCACGTGTGATACCTGCCTGGGTACTCCAGTACACTAGGGAAAGCTTTCGGAATTACGCTGAAGCAGGACCTAAGGGTCCAGGCCTCCACGTGGTGTGAGCTCCAGCCGGAGTGTCTCACACAAAGTCTGGTGCCACGTGCAACCCTGTCCAGGCCACAGGTCGCCTCGCGGACGTCCGTCCACCGGCACTGTAGTGCTACTACAACACTAAGGTGAAGGGTCCCTATACAGGCATACCCCGGTTTAAGGACACTCACTTTAAGTACACTCACAAGTAAGAGCAAAACAAAACTGTATGGTGCTCTAACATAGACCTGACCAATATAGGTTGTAGCAGTATATAAAGAATTCAATCCATTCCCATAGATATCCCACACTATAATGGACCATCTATATTATAAACATCACATCCATTTGATCAATAAACCAGAAGAGTAACACCTTTGTGATGATGAATACTCACACTTGCTTGTGTCTGGTCTGTAGCATTGAAAAGGATTCCTGTGGTGTTAGCTGGAGTAAATTCACTCACTTTTTGCAGATGGGTCTTCAGTGGGTTCTTCATAGGTGTGTGCTGCCGGTTCTCCAGGGTAGTAGACAGGTTCAGCAGGGAGAGATGGAGCACTACTGGAAAAAATTGCTGGAGAGTGTGTTCCCAATAAAAATAAGGTTTATTGGATCAGAGCATGATAACAAGGATGAGCCCTGGGGCCCCCACCAACGCGTTTCGAGCTTCCGCTCTTTCTCAAGGTGATAACACTCTGATCAAATCTCTTACCTTATAAAGGTTCATTTTCCCGCCTTTCCTCACCCCTAACCCGTCGCTTGGTTGCGTCACGAGCAGCGCGCCGTGTGTATAGGGCGCGCCACGAGTGGCGCCCGTCGCGCAGGGTAGAGCGGTGACGTCAGCGCGTCTATGAACATCAACAACAACTTTATTATTATTTCTGACGAACATTGAAAAAAACTTTAAAATAACTTTATTAACACTAAACAATGAACAGTACATATAATGTTCATTACGAATGAAATGTACATTTAAATCATGTTAAAAACAAAGATAATCAATGTATCTAAAAAATGTTTTAAAAGAAAAGACAATCATGGATGTTAGAGTTTAGGATACATATGTATGACTCTGTACACGGACCCAGAGGATATAACTTAAAACATGTAGCCCTTTGTGTATATAGTTATGTGAATATATGGAAGTTCACTAGGTTAGCCTTATTTGTGAACTTATCCATCCCACATTTCACAGTATCCCTGTTCAGTCTGAGTACGGGAACAGAGTCATATAATCAGATGTTTATGATCCATATTATTGTAGAATTATTAGATGTGTGGACCGAAAACTTATTTTGGCATATAATAATCCATGTTTTTAGATCAATATTCTTTATTGTTTTACATCTAAACTTATTATACATATTATACCCAAGTTAATGACAAAAATTAGTATTATTAATTATACAGGTTGCATACTTCAAACCAATTATCAATAAGTTTTCGGTCCACACATCTAATAATTCTACAATAATATGGATCATAAACATCTGATTATATGACTCTGTTCCCGTACTCAGACTGAACAGGGATACTGTGAAATGTGGGATGGATAAGTTCACAAATAAGGCTAACCTAGTGAACTTCCATATATTTACATAACTATATACACAAAGGGCTACATGTTTTAAGTTATATCCTCTGGGTCCGTGTACAGAGTCATACATATGTATCCTAAACTCTAACATCCATGATTATCTTTTCTTTTAAAACATTTTTTAGATACATTGATTATCTTTGTTTTTAACATGATTTAAATGTACATTTCATTCGTAATGAACATTATATGTACTGTTCATTGTTTAGTGTTAATAAAGTTATTTTAAAGTTTTTTTCAATGTTCGTCAGAAATAATAATAAAGTTGTTGTTGATGTTCATAGAAGCGCTGACGTCACCGCTCTACCCTGCGCGATGGGCGCCACTCGTGGCGCGCCCTATACACACGGCGCGCTGCTCGTGACGCAACCAAGCGACGGGTTAGGGGTGAGGAAAGGCGGGAAAATTAACCTTTATAAGGTAAGAGATTTGATCAGAGTGTTATCACCTTGAGAAAGAGCGGAAGCTCGAAACGCGTTGGTGGGGGCCCCAGGGCTCATCCTTGTTATCATGCTCTGATCCAATAAACCTTATTTTTATTGGGAACACACTCTCCAGCAATTTTTTCCAGTAGTGCTCCATCTCTCCCTGCTGAACCTGTCTACTACCCTGGAGAACCGGCAGCACGCACCTATGAAGAACCCACTGAAGACCCATCTGCAAAAAGTGAGTGAATTTACTCCAGCTAACACCACAGGAATCCTTTTCAATGCTACAGACCAGACACAAGCAAGTGTGAGTATTCATCATCACAAAGGTGTTACTCTTCTGGTTTATTGATCAAATGGATGTGATGTTTATAATATAGATGGTCCATTATAGTGTGGGATATCTCTGGGAATGGATTGAATTCTTTATATACTGCTACAACCTATATTGGTCAGGTCTATGTTAGAGCACCATACAGTTTTGTTTTGCTCTTGTACTGACCCTCTGTGAGGTTGCTCACATATGACCAGAATCATCATTTTTCAACAATTGCTTAGAGAGAGTGTGGGAAACCCATTGTTCACAACATACATTTTTAATATATGCTCTTTTTGTATATTAATAAGTAGAGGTTAATATGGATCAAGAAAGTGTAGATATTGAAGATGAAAGTGGACCGGAGAATGAAACTTTTACCCAGTATGCTTTTTGTTGCTCGGATAACTCCAAAAGAGCAAAAAAGGCAGAACAAGTATTTGACAATACTATGGAACCAAACTGTGAGGATTTGTCTGACCTAAAAATTCAGTTCACAAAACTAGAAAGGTTATTATCTTTAAAAATACGCACATGGTGGGACATTATTACCCTGCAAAATTATGTAAGAACAAAGAGGATCCCTAGAGGATTACGAGTTAAGAAAACTCCCACTTTTGGGTTCATAAATGTGGACTTTGAAAATAGTTGGAAAGACGCCCTCAATAGTTGCTCCTTTACTTTGATGGACTTAATTATACAATTAAAAACCAAAGAAAAATCACAATTGGATAAGGACATACAAAAATTACAAATGGAATTGCGACAATTCATTGATATGGAGGGTTTTAATGATCTAGATAAGTCATTGTCAAAAAATATTGATACTATGGAAAAGGAAATAATGTTGAAAAAACAAACTAAGTTTGAGAGAGACAAGCAAGATTACATCCGGAACCAAGTCTATGTCTGGCAAAAACCAGTACCCACTAAAAGGTTCAATTCATCTACACCTAGAAAGATTTATCCAGAAAAACATCAAAAATCAATCCTTAAAAAGAATATTTCTTTTTCCCAAACTACTAGTGGGGAATCTGATTTTTCAGACAGTGAGGCACTCTCTCATACAACAACTCCACATAGAGATCAACAAAACCCCAGACCACAGAGGGAAACTAGAGGGGAATCCACAAGTACAGGACATTTTTCACAGGACAGTGATAGCAGCAACAAAGAATTTCACTCCAAAACGTTTTTCGGATCTTCAAAAAACCGGGAACGCACAAACACACGCGAAGAGGAAAGAAAAGAAAACAAGAAAAATCCCCCAAAGAGGAAAAAGAACTCCTAATTGAACATACAGGAGTTATTAACTTAACAGATAATCTCCTATCACCTGCAGAACTTTCAGTCCTTGACAAAGGATTGAAATTTGCACCCACATCTAAGTTCAAACTGTTTGATGTTATCATTGACCTGAACAAATATGTTCGAAAGTTGACCCTCAAACGTTTCTTTAGTGGAAGGGATGGGGTGAGCGGGGAGGGTGAAGGAGTTGAGTATGTAGAGGACACTGAGACAAGGGATCTCACACCCTTAAGCTCAGATGCACTCACAGAATCGGCTCTAGAACCTTATCCATCGCCCTCCACCCTGACATTCAAGGAACAATGTTGTTTGCAGGATTTGAATGCCTTAATTGATGATAATGAATTAACTAACACCATTGATCTTTCAAATGTTATAGGCAGACAACATTCAGGCCTAAGGAAAAAATCCGTTTTCTATCCAAAGCACATGAAGGGTCACTGTCTCAATACATTCGAGAAACTTGTTGAGAGGGATTTGACCCTCCTCTCTAGAGGATACACTTTTGAATTGTCTCCCCTACAGAGCAGGGTTAACAATCTCAGCAAGGATGAAAAAGATGCTTTACAGAAATTAAAAAACGATAAGGATATTATTGTAAAAGGGGCAGACAAGGGGGGAGCCATTGTAGTGCAGAGTAGGACCCAATACAGACAAGAAGCTATTAGACAGTTATCTGATACATCATCCTACACTGTACTACGTGGCGACCCCACTCCCATGTTTCTCAAACAGCTTAAGTCCCTCCTAGAAGAGGGCTCCTTACTGGGAGTCCTTGATCAGGGAGAATGTGAGTTTTTGCTCGAGATACATCCCATTATCCCAATCTTCCACCATCTCCCAAAGATTCATAAAACTTTGGTCTCCCCCCCTGGGAGGCCAATAGTTTCTAGCATTGGATCTTTGGGAGATGGTGTCTCTAGATATGTGGATAATTACTTGCAGAAATTTGTACAAGCCCTACCGTCACATATCAGAGATAGCGGTGACCTTCTGGATAAACTTACAAATGTAAAATGGATAGAAGGTTACATTTGGGTGTCATTAGACGTGACATCATTGTATACCGTAATATTGCATCAACATGGTATGGCAGCTGTCAAATCTTACTTTGATCACTCCACATTTTCACTTACACAAAGCACTTTTATTTTAGACTGTATTAATTTTCTATTGACGCACAATTATTTTTTGTTTGATGATACTTTTTACCTCCAAACACGTGGAACCGCAATGGGCACCAGCTTCGCTCCCTCATATGCCAACCTATTTTTAGGTTGGTGGGAGTCGGTCCACGTGTTTGGAGATAACAACCCTTATCGACACTTTATCACATTTTATAGGCGGTTCATAGATGATTTAATATTTATTTGGGAAGGAGGGGAAGAATCACTTTTATTATTTATTAATCACCTTAACAATAATGAATTAAATTTAAAATTCACTCACACTTTTGATTATCATCACTTACACTATCTGGATTTATTTCTGTTCATCGATATGGATGGGAAAATTAATTCTAATGTTTATAGGAAAACTAATTCCCGCAACACATATTTAAGATTTGACAGCTGTCACCCTAAGCCTCTCCTAAATTCAATTCCAAAGGGACAATTGATACGCTTAAAGCGAATATGCTCAAAAAATGAAGACTTCATTACTCAATCTAATGAATTACTAAAAAGATTTGAAGAGAGGGGTTACCCAAGATCTAATCTAAGAAGGTCGTTAGAAGAAGTGGAAAAAATGGACAGAGAAGATCTCTTGAATTCTCAAAAAAATCGTTTAAAGAGTCAAAATAAATGGGAAGCAAAAAATCCAATTTTTATTACACAACATAACAATCAAGTTAATAGCATCAAAGGGATTGTTAGAAAACATTGGAATGTTTTGTCTGCAGACCCATTACTAACTAAGGTACACACGGAAGGCCCTCGTTTTGTATTCAAAAAAGCAAAAACGATAGCAAATCATGTCTCAAGAAGCCTTTTTTCTTCCTCATGTGTAGATCAAAAAGAACATCTCCCAAAGGGTTGTTTCAAATGCCTCAATTGTATTTCTTGTGCTTATATGATGCCGTCCTCAAATTTTGTATCCTTTAACACAGGACAATCATATCCCATCAAATCCTTCATTAATTGTAATGCCACATTCATAGTCTATTTATTGGACTGTGGATGTGGCAAACAATATGTAGGACGTACCACACGAGCTTTAAAAGTTAGAATGAGGGAGCACATTAGATTAATTAAGTTAGGGGATCTCACACATCCAGTATCCCTACATTTTACTAATTGTAAACAAGGAGACATTAGAAAATTAAAATATAGAGGAATTGAACACATAAAAAAACCCTACAGAGGGGGAAACAGATTAGACATACTTGACAAAAGGGAACTCTTCTGGATTTTTACCCTCAATACAAGAATCCCCTTTGGTCTAAATTCAGAATGGGATCTCAATCCGTTTCTAAAATAAAATGATATTAATTAAAAAAGTCAAATACAATAGTGTTATGACAACAACTTTATTCTGTGCAATTGATAATTGGTTTGAAGTATGCAACCTGTATAATTAATAATACTAATTTTTGTCATTAACTTGGGTATAATATGTATAATAAGTTTAGATGTAAAACAATAAAGAATATTGATCTAAAAACATGGATTATTATATGCCAAAATAAGTTTTCGGTCCACACATCTAATAATTCTACAATAATATGGATCATAAACATCTGATTATATGACTCTGTTCCCGTACTCAGACTGAACAGGGATACTGTGAAATGTGGGATGGATAAGTTCACAAATAAGGCTAACCTAGTGAACTTCCATATATTTACATAACTATATACACAAAGGGCTACATGTTTTAAGTTATATCCTCTGGGTCCGTGTACAGAGTCATACATATGTATCCTAAACTCTAACATCCATGATTGTCTTTTCTTTTAAAACATTTTTTAGATACATTGATTATCTTTGTTTTTAACATGATTTAAATGTACATTTCATTCGTAATGAACATTATATGTACTGTTCATTGTTTAGTGTTAATAAAGTTATTTTAAAGTTTTTTTCAATGTTCGTCAGAAATAATAATAAAGTTGTTGTTGATGTTCATAGACGCGCTGACGTCACCGCTCTACCCTGCGCGACGGGCGCCACTTGTGGCGCGCCCTATACACACGGCGCGCTGCTCGTGACGCAACCAAGCGACGGGTTAGGGGTGAGGAAAGGCGGGAAAATGAACCTTTATAAGGAAAGAGATTTGATCAGAGTGTTATCACCTTGAGAAAGAGCGGAAGCTCGAAACGCGTTGGTGGGGGCCCCAGGGCTCATCCTTGTTATCATGCTCTGATCCAATAAACCTTATTTTTATTGGGAACACACTCTCCAGCAATTTTTTCCAGTAGTGCTCCATCTCTCCCTGCTGAACCACTCACAAGTAAGGACATATATCCCAATAGGCAAACGGCAGCTCACGCATGCGCCTGTCAGCACGTCCTGAACAGCAAAATAGTCTTCCTACCTGCACCGAAGCTGTGAGCAAGCAGAGAGACTATAGAGCCTGTTACAAATGCGTTATTTACATCAGTTATGCACGTATATGACGATTGCAGTACAGTACATGCATTGATAAGTGGAAAAAAGGTCATGCTTCACTTTAAGTACATTTTCGCTTTACATACATGCTCCAGTCCCATTGCGTACATTAATGCGAGGTATTCCTGTATGTGGCCTTCCCTACAATACATCCATTATATTTGGCTCTGGGGCTTAGGGGGCAAGAGGGAAAGGCCTAGGCCTAGTGCAGGAGCTTCTGCTCCCTGGACACTACCTTACTCCTTGGGGCCTTAGTCAGCACTGACTAGCGAGCTCTCCGCCTGCTCACATCCCATTGGTTGGGTCAGTCGATGTGATCAATCCCCCCCCCCCCCGAGGATTCTGGGACTCGTAGTCCCGTTTCAGTCCGTGCGGAGCCATTCCAAGATGGCCGTTGCTCTCCTGACACTGCGCATGCGCGCCTTGCCACAAAATGGCCGCCCCATAAACTCCCTGATAGCCTGGTGCTCCGCCGACCTGCTGAGCAGTTACCCCTCACCGGAGGTAAGGAGGGGGACTCTGCTACATACATACACACGCACAGAGAAAGTGTGCCTATTCATATTGTCATTACTACAACGCCACAATAGCTCTTATTACATATTTGTTTTATAACTGTTACCTTTCAACAGGCCTGAAATAAGTGAGATTTCTGTGTTTTGGACCCAAAAATTTAATTTTCAAGGAGAAATAATGTTTTTTTTATTTATTTTTTATCAGTGAGACTACACTAAAGTCACTGAAACCTCTGCTGATAAAAATCAGTGAGACTGACTGCAAAGCAGTGAGACTTACAGTGAGCGTTCCTGTAACAGGTCTGCTGTTAGTACATTGTTATTGCATGGTTAATGATATTGCATGGTGTGCATTGCTGATTACTGCTGTGTTGTAATTTGAAATTGGTGACATATAAGCAAAGCAGCCTGGGGCAGTATTTGAATAGGGTCTGTGTGATTGGTGGAAGGACACACCCCTCCCTACTCCTACATAGCATATAAAGCACAAGCACAGTGACCTGTCACTCCTATCATCACAGCGGTGCTAAGAAGACCCTGCACACCTGCGGTCCCAGGGCTTATGTGAGTTTTTATCTCTCTATTTCTAGTGAGCAGCTGGGGGTGTGGGAGACTGTTTGAAGGCAAGTGTTAAATAAATGGTTATGGGCAGTGGGAGTAAGTACTATCAGAGAGCGGGGGCAGCAACTCATTGCTACCAGCAATGGTCACAGTGGCTTAAAAATGTGTGGCTCTGTCAGAATTAAAACAAAATCTACATTTATTTAACTTGAGGACACCGCTATTTGAACTTTTTTTATTTTAGAAAGATTTAAGCAAGATTTGTACTGTGACTGAAAAAAAACTTTGTAAAATCCATTATATTCACTTTAAAGAGAGTGGGATTGTAAGATTAGAAATGTAGAAGTACTGTGAAATATAATTGGTAATAATACCCCAAACATACTCCTTGGTGCTATGACATTAAACAACATAGTTATTGCCCATTGCAGGATTTTAACTGTAGGGTTTGTAAATTGGAGATTTAGGGCCTCATGCAGAGAGCAGCGAATTTTAAAATTGGCGAATTTAATAAAAAGGAGCTTTTTTGGAGAGTTTTAATCTCCATATGCAGAAAAGTGCGAATTCTGCTATGTTTAACATGGATGCGTCAGGCGAGTTTAAATTGGCGAGATGCGCGCTTCAGAAATGTGTTAAAACAAATTCGCGCCTTTTTTTTCCCCTTTGCAATGGTCGCGAGCGGCAGTTTTTTTTGGCGAGGCAAAACGGAGACAATCGCGCCATTTTATTGGCGCGAACAGCCGCTAGATGCCGTTCGCGCCTCTCTGCATACGGATATTTTTTAAACTGGCGAGATTGCGGTTCTCGCCAGCCGCGAGGCGAGTTTTACAAATAGAAAAGAAAAATTGGCGCGTTTTTCGGAAATCTCCATTTTCTGCTGTTTTCTGCGCGATTATCTCCAAAAAATGGCGAATTTCGAAAATTCGCAGCTCTCTGCATAGGCCCCATATAGGGAGAGCAACAGGATATTTAGTTGCTTTTAAGTGCAAACTGGTTGAGTATGCAAATGGTATTCTTGGTGTTGCATCATTTTAATTTTCATGTTGGAGTCCTCTTTAGCAGCCTCACTCTTCCCCACCCCCATCCCTCACTCACCCCCATCCCTCACTCACATGTGATGGCAGCTGCAGCTTCTGACATCCTATTTCTGTACAATTAGAATACAGTGTTCCCCTCGGGGAGAATAGGCACATCACATTGTGTAGTACAGTAGCTGCTGCTCTGATTGTGTGCCGATGTTGACCAGTAAATGTGTAGGGTCCAGATGATGGGGCGCACACACATGGAAGGGTGACACCCAGATAGGGGCGCACACATGGAAAGGGTGACACCCAGACCTACATCTGCCATGAAGTTCCTTTCTTATTCCATATGCTGCTCTAGGTGTTTTAGTTCAATTTAAAGGGCATGAACTCTTCCCCCTTATTACATAATGACTGTATAATTAATAGGGGCCATATTGTCTTATTATGGGTAGGCCTGTGCTATAGCTGAGCTGCTGTGACTGCCATGCACCTTGAATTTGTAATAACTTACCATTTGATGTTAGATTTTGATTTACCACCCATGTAACGCTTTGTTTCCTGTAGCCCCGAATCTTTGTAGCTTTATAATACCACTCATTAAAGGCTTTAAGCGCCGCCCCTCCTTTGTAACGCTAAACCAAATAACGTCACATCACACAAGGTTGGAAGAAAAGGTCACAGCTTTATTTTAACACTCGCTGTTAAAATCAACCTGCCCGCCAGCCAAGCAGGATCCATGCGAAATGGGGGGGGGGGGGAGATCCTTGCCCAGACAGCCAGCAATTGGCCTGCTCCCTCCCCCCGCCCGTATCATGTGCATGGGGGGGAGATCCTTGCCCAGACAGCCAGCAATTGGCCCGCTCCCTCCCCCCACCCAAAAGCACTGTAAAATGAGAGGGGGAGATCCTCATTCAGCCGATGTTGGGCTGCTTCCCTTCCCCTCCTGCCCCTAGGGTCAGCTTAGGCCCAGCCCTAAAGCTGGCGCCCAGCCTTTTACCAGCGTTGATTGGGCATAGGCCGGCCCGGCCCTACAGCCGGCGCCTCCAGCCTGCCGCGCTGTTCTAGGGGCTCCAGCTGACAGGCGGACCCTAAAGTCCTCACCCGTTCTCCGTCTCCTGAGCTTGGCTGGCGCGGCAGCTCCGCCACCCGGAGGCCCCTCTGCCGGGCACCGGCTCCCCTGGGGAATTCCGTTAGCTCTGACTCTTCCCCCCCAGGGACCCTCACTTTATACCCTCTCACCCCCCTCCCCCTAGATGGGAGGGGACAAGCAGCCTTACCACACCGTGGGGGAAGGGGGGTTATCCGACCCCCCAGCTCACGCCAATCAGGACGTCGCAGCCCTTAAGGAGCCTACGACCCCATTTTGGGGTCTCTGTCTCATCATTGTTGTGTATTTATTGCCTTAATCCCCGATCCGTTGCCAGATCTCATTGAGCAGTGAAGGGATAAAACCATGCAGGAAAACCTGTATCCCTTATAATCACATTATAAACATGTAATAGTTACTATTATAGTAATATACATTTCCATAAACAATACCAAATTGTAAGCCGATTTTCTCCTGAAGATTACTCTCAAGTTATTTCTGTCAAATATTATCCATTTTGCATTTACAGCGGTTGTTTGCACTGATGGCTCGGTCTTATTTACAATTGTATTATTTGCTTGCAGATCTCTTGTTGCTCTTTCCAGTAATTACTTTTAATATAACCCCCCCCCCCCCTTATTTTAGGTCACGTGGCAAGATATAGATAAGCGTTAAACTCCTATAGTCTTCTGAGGGGGAATTGTTGCTTTAAACCCCTCAAACAACTTATTATGGAACTCCTAGAGAAGGGAACCCCCTTGCTGACTTTAAAAGGGGTGCTCTGCTTAAAACCAGAGTCCCTGGAGCCCTTCCTACATTCAGAAAAGGTGCTTGTACATTTCCCTAGCCTATAGTCTAAGGCTGCGCTTATAGTGCCCGTGACGGCAACGCGATGTCGCTCCAACAATTGACTCCGTAGCGAGCGCTTATAGTAAGGGCGACGTCGCGACAAAAGTTGGACGCCAGGTAAATTTGATTGTTCAGCGACTGTTGCCACATGTGACTGGTTTAGAGACAATCAATGACTGTCGCTGAAGATTAAACTAACTTTCGCGTGTGGTGACGGGTGACATCATCGGTCGCGTCGCCAGCACTATAAGCACTATAAGCGCGGCCTAAGGGGGTTATCTCTAAACTGTGATGTTTGGTTTTTTTGTTTTTAGTTTATTTTCTCTAATGCACTCCCTCCTAAATCCTCTAGTGAGGTTTTACGGATCAGTTTAATAGCTGTGGGAAAAACTAATTTGAAAGAGAATATATAGTCTTGCATTGCCCAATTCACGTGGTCCCACAACACATGACTCTCAATCTCCTCCTCATGGAACCACTAATTCAGAAGCTACACTTAAAGCTGCACTTCAGTCAATATCCTGCATGTGTTTTTTTTTAATCAGTTCTGTAGTAAGAAAATACTTTTAGCATTTTTCTGTTTTTAAAAAAACAACTTTGAAAGACCAATTTTCTTGTATTCTATTTTAACAGCCATTTACTAAGGCACTGCCCCTTCATGCCCTGCCCTCCCTCTTGCACATGTCAGTGCAGAAGTGCTCACGAATATTCATGAGCTTCCACTGAGTGACAGAAGCAGAGGAAAAACATATCCCATATCTAAAGGTGTTGCCAAATTTCGCCGATCAATACATGGAGAACGAATTGACTGGCAGCTATACAGTTCTTTAGGTAATTAGATTGCACACATGAAACTATTGAATTTAAAAAAAAAAAAGACTGAACTGCAGCTTTAAAGAGCCTAAACTGCATATGTTTTTTTTTTTTGTTTTTTTTTAATTTAAAGCCTTATTTATTTATTTTGCATAGATGGGAAACAGGGGGTCCACTGAACTGCATTCATTTCAGCTGAAGGTACCACCTGGTTCCTGATATATTTACCGGTAAAGATACCACCGCTACTTCCTTATTCATAAATATTCTGCATGACTGGGGCAATAGAAAGCTGCATTGATTTGATGAAACATATAAAATCTATCAGGATATCATTTATTTATTTATTTATTTTTATTTTTTTTACGGCTCATACGCCATTTAGGAATCCCTTTTTATTTTTCCCTTAACAACTTTGCTACCCACAGCCAGAAGGGACTGTAATGTCAAGAGGTTAATGCATTAATCGTGTAACCCCAATGAGGCCAATATTTTCTTTCCAGGTAAATGCACTGCAGTGCACACGTATGTAAGGCTCGCCGTTTACAAATGACTGTCTGGTGCCTGTAATATAATGACTGTATTCAACAGGCCACTACCTTGAAATAGACCGTATATTGTTTCAAACAAATATTTGAGTTGGGGCATTTCACATACTGTACATTCTGTGAAACAGAACATTTCTTTTTTTACTTAAAACTAGGCTTATTAGATGTAACCAAAGCAGTAATACCCAATGTGGCAAACTTTTTTATTTATTTATTTATTTTGGGGGGAGGGTTGGCTTACCAAATCATGGTGCTCTGGTTTGTAGTATTGAAGCAGTACATGCTGAAGTTTATCAAATATATTTTTGTTGCTTTTTTATATGAAACATTTATTTAAAAAAACAAATTTACATTTAGGCCAGTCATTCTGTGAATGATTTCATTGATTTGTATAATATGTAAGACAAACCACAACATGTATTTCTCTCCGTAACCAATGAGGTGACCCGTCTGTTCCATTATACTATGGCAAGAACAATGGAAATGACTGGGCAAAATTCCATAGTTCTTACTATTGCGAGAAACACATTTGTTGGACTAATACAGGATTTTTTTTTTTTTTTTTTACAATTTGGCATGGAGATTGGTGATGCACAAAATAAACAAGAAATCTACTACAATAATCTCCAGTGACAATCCTGTGCCATGGCCAATCAACGAAAATCACAATATGAAAAATCCCAGAATATATAGCAGCTAATCATTTTCTTATCTTGAAAATGAGCACGCCAGACCATAAAGGCTTCTCTTTAGCAATAACATCATTTTAAAGTTGCTCCTTGACCATTGTCATGTCTTCATCTGTATTCTGTATGGTGCTAGTTTTTATTGCTATGTAGACACAACACTAGCCTGATTTAATTTTCCTGATCACCCTGGCAGTGGGCACCTTTGGGTTAATCCCTCCTCAGTCTAGGTAGGATAGGAAATTGACTTTTGCAGGTAGGCCATAAAAGGCCCCTCCCTCTACCTGCACCTTAGTCTTTTTCCTGTCCTCACAGATAGGAGTAAGATTTTTTTTTTTTTGTTTAAGTGGAACTCGCCTAAACTGCAACTAGTGCAGTGATCCAGGGACCTCAACCTCTCTGCCCTGAAGCTCCGATTGACGCGCCCCTGAGGGTGGCAAGACGGAGACCCTAGAAGTCGGGGCAACCCCCAGGAGCTGTGTAACATGGGGGGTGGGGGGGGGAGGTGAGCAGCAGGAGCTGCGAGCCGTGTGAAGGCTCAGATTAGCCGCTATAGCTTCTGGAACACTGCGGTGGGAGGAACTGTACACGTGGCCGCACGGGAGAGCGCGAGTCACGTTCCGGGTGCGTGCGCAGACATGCGAGGCTGTGCATGAGCACTGCGGTGATGTCACAGAAGCAACGGAGTGAGTGAGTGAGTGAGTGAGTGAGTGAGTGAAAACTGCAGCATGGAACGCTCAGCAGGGAGAAGCGCTGGATGTCGAATCAAAATATGGAGACTGCTAAAGGATCAGTTTCCAAGAAAGTGGAGTTTAGTTTAGTACTACATATGAGAGAGAGGATCTATGATATTAGGGTATATATTTAGTATTTATTTTGGTTTTGTTAAATTAGCTCGGTGGTTACCCTTCCGGAAGGAGACATTTTGAAGGATACTGGGGAATCCCTGCAGCATAAGGAAAGCCACCAAGAATACTAAGTGGTGTGCTGCATGCGAGAAGCCAGCTCTGATGGGAAAGAAGCTGTGTGAAAATTGCCTTAAGGCAGCAGCGGGGGATTCTAATGAGCAGATGAGCACCTTCCTAGTACTAATGAAGGACGCAGTTAAGCAGAGCGTAGACGCTGTGGTACAACAAGCAGTCAACCCGGCGCAAAAAAGGTCAAGATCCCAGACCAGTTTGGATAAGGGAAAAGGCTTTTCATCTGATGCATCAGACATAGAATGCTTTCAGGTGTCAGAAGGTGAATTGGATTCATCAGAACAAGATATTCAGGAGGATTAATTGGATGTAGAAATTGTGGATCCTCATCAAAGCCATGAGACAGGCTTTAGAATTACACTACCGGTACACTTTATTTGAGTGCGGCTAGCTCCGCAAGCCTGGGGATGCCCCGGCATGCCAGCCGCACTCCCTCGGCGTGCCGCGCGTCATCGGGTGCCTGCGCCCCCTGCACGCGCGTCCAGGGCTCCCCGAGGGAGCCCTGGTGTCCCGCGATGTGGGGGACGGCGGCAGGGGGTTCCGGGGGACCCGGCGGACCCGGCAGCGGGAGAGAGAAAGCCCCGATCGGAGGGCGCTCCTCCGTGTCTTCGGCGCGCGCCCGGCACCCTCTGGCGCGCGCCAGGTTACTGCTGCGGCCGAGAACGGGCAAATGCTCAAATAAACTTGGCCGCAGCAGTAGAAGACACTGAAGATTTGACTTGGAAGAGATAAATTATTTGGGTCAAGACAGAAAAAAGTAGTCTTCCCAGTACATCAGGTGATCAAGGACCTTATTCAATTAGACATGTCGCGGCCAGACGCCAAAGTATATATAACAAAAAGATTTGGGAAATGTATCCGTTTCCACGGGAAGAAGTCAAATTTTGAGAAGCCAGCCCAAAGGTGGATGCTGCTATATCTAGAATAGCAAGGAAGACCACAACCAATAGAATCTGCAACCTTGAAAGGCACTATGGATAGGAAAATGGATTGCATGCCATAGCAGGAACAGCCTGTAAGCCAGCCATAGCAACTAAATCAGTGGCAAGGGCAATGCGTGTCTGGATTGCCAGCATAGAAGCAGTAGACAAACGTGTAAAGTTCTATCCTAAAGGCGCTGTCTGAAGTAAAGTGGGTGACAGACTACATAACGGAGGCTTCTTTGGATGCAGTTAGATTAGCTGCTAAACTCTATGGCCTTAGCAATGTCGGCAAGAAGAGCGTTGTGGCTAAGACAATGGATGGCGGACGCAGCATCAAAGAATAGCCTATCTGGATTACCGTTTCAAGGAGAATTCCTTTTTGGCAACCAGTTGGATGCTATAATAACG
Source organism: Ascaphus truei (assembly GCF_040206685.1). Taxonomy (NCBI): domain Eukaryota; kingdom Metazoa; phylum Chordata; class Amphibia; order Anura; family Ascaphidae; genus Ascaphus; species Ascaphus truei. The sequence goes on from NC_134486.1 coordinate 343,322,326, forward strand.
AAAGCATCAGGAGGCAAGAGTAGCTTTTTGCCCCAGGAAAACAGGAACAGAAGATTCGGTTTCCAGCAATCTGATAGAAATCAGTACAAAGAGGCAAAAGCATATAGACCTGGCAGATCGTTTTCAAGGCAAACATGGAGAGGCGGTCAGAACCGTCTTTTTTGAGGTGGAAAAGGATCATTTGCCAAGAACAAATTCGCACGAAGGTCAAAGGGCCCAGCAGTTGCCAGTGGGGAGGAAGACTGATGCAGTTTTCAGCAACATGGGCCCAAACAATACTGGACAAATGGGTACTGGAAACCATTCGTCAGGGATACAGTATAGAGTTCAAAGAAACACCAAGAAGAAATATATGCCTAACAAGGGTACAGACCAGGGCAAAAAGGCAAATGAATTCAGTTTTAAAGAAATTACTACAAGCAGAAGTAATAACGAAGGTACCTCAGGAAAGTGGAATTTATTCCAGAATATTCCTAGTACAAAAGTCTTCAGGAGATTACAGAGCAATTCTAGACCTGAGAAAGGTAAATATATTCTTGAGAATAAGAAAATTCAAGATGGTGTCTTTGAACCTGATCATTCAGGAGGTACAACCAGGAGACTGGATGGTATTGATAGATTTAAGAGACGCTTATCTACACGTGCCAATATCAAGACACCAAAGATTCATAAGGTTCGCAGTGATCCAACATTATCAATACACAGCACTGCCATTCGGTCTGGCAACCTCTCCAAGGACATTAACAAAAGTTCTAGCCCCATTAGTGGCAGAAATAAGAGGGGTAGAGATATACCCATACTTGGACGACATCTTGATAAAGTAAAGTCGGGAGAAATTAGAACAAGACCAGGAGATGTTAATAACCACCTTGGAACAACACGATTGATTTAATAAACAGAGACAAAAGCCACCTAGCACCCACTCTACTGCTAAAGTTTTTGGGTGTAGAATTCAACACGGTGAAAGGAGGTGAGGTTGCCAGACACAAGGAGGCAAGACATTGCACTGCAAGCGAAAAAGCTCAGGAAAGCAACTAGAAATTCAGCAGAAGAATGCATGCAACTTCTAAGGAAATTCACTGCAACATTAAGCGTCAAAGTGGGCAGGTCTACATATGAGACTGTTGCAAAACAATGGAACAGGGACCACAAAGCTACAAGACAAAGAATCTTGTTACACCCACACAAGAATTAAAGTGGTGGGAAGATACCCAAAATCTGGGGGACGGACACGACACCCAGTACAATGGGAAAAAAATACAACAGATGCGAGCAACGAGGGTTGGGGAGCCCAAATAGGAGAATCGCTGGTGCAAGGAACCTGGACAAACCAGGAACAGCACCTTCCATCAAATCTGCTGGAACTAATAGCAGTACAAAGGGCTTTGGAAGCATTTCAAGATCAAATAAAAGATACACGTTACAACCGACTGGTTGTCAGACTGTGTGTAGCCAAATGAACCTCACAGCAGAAATCCTCTCTTGGGCAGAAGGCCACTTATCAGAGATCACAGCCGTGCATATCCCAGGACTGGAAAATGTCACAGCCGGACTTTCTAAGTCGCAATGTTATACACCCAGGAGAATGGGCATTAGACCCACAGGTGTTTCAGGAGCTGGTAGAGCGATGGGGTCAGCCAGACATAGATCTCATGGTGACACATCAGAACCGCAAGGTAAAGAACTACTGTGCAAGACATTTTCATCCAAGCGCAAAAAGCACAGATGGGATTTCAAGTTGGCATACCTGTTTTCCCCAATTCCCCCTAATTCCAAAAACAATCAGGGAAGACCAAGCGGAAGTGATATTGGTAGTGCCATTTTGGCCAAGATGGCCTTCATTCACATACCTGGTAAATATTGCAGTGGATGTATCATGGCACATACCAGATAGCAAAGAACTAATGCGACAGGCCAGTATGCCACCCGAACGCCAAACAATGGGCCTTGACGGCATGGCAATTGAGCGGGAAACATTGAGGTTGAAAGGTTGTTCAGACAAGACAATCCAGACCCTGTTACAAGCAAGAAAGGGATCCACATCAAAAGTATACCATAGAATTTTTGGTTCTGTTTCCAGGATTGGTGTACAAAAGGGACAACATTTCTTCTCACCAAGAATTGTGACAATAGTGGAGTTCTTGCAAAAGGGATTTAAGAAAGGCCTAGGCCTCGGCTCTCTAAAAGTACAGGTGTCCGCATTATCGGCCTTATTGGAGAGATATAGCAACGGAAAGATTGATCATCCGGTTTTTACAGGCAGTTAAAAGACTAAGACCTCACATTGAAAACAGGGTATCGACATGGGACCTGTCTTTAGTATTGGATGTATTAATGGCACATCCTTTCGAACCTATACAAGAGATGGGGTTGAGATGGTTATCGTGGAAGATGCCATTCTTGATCGTGATCACCTCAGCAAGGAGAGTGGGAGAACTACAGGCACTATCAGCTAAGGAACCATTCCTAGTCGTGCACCAAGACGAGGCAGTTCTTAGACCAGTTCATCAATTCTTGCCAAAGGTCGTATCACAGTTCCATATGGATCAGGAAATTGTGACCCTGTCATTCTGTCCAGATTCAAAGAACAAGAAAGGAAAGATTACACAAACTAGATGTGTTGAGATATTTAAAGGTATACATGGAAAGGATGTGAGAATCAGACTATTCATCATACCAGAGGGACCGAGGACAGGTCAAGCGGCATCTAAGACAACAATTTCCCAATGAATCGTGTCATGTATTAAAAAAAGTTTGAGAGCAAAGGACAAGATGAACCTTTGAACATTAAAGCTCATTCTACAAGGGCTATGTGTACATGATGTGCATTCAAAGCTCAGGCAACACCAGGGCAGATATGCAAAGCAGCAGTCTGGTCCTCGTTCAATACATTTTTGAAATACTGCAGACTGGACGTACAATCGGCTGATGCAAGTTTTGGGCGTAAAGTTCTACAATCTGTAGTGAAATAGTGTAAAGTGAATTAATGAAGGTCAACTGATAACGGCATTGACTGGTGGTTTATTCTTTGTGTCCCTCCCTAATTTGTCACTGCTGGGGTATGTCCCAAAGGTGCCCACTGCCAGGGTAATCAGGAAAGAAGAAAATTTAAAAATTACCGTAATTTTCTTTTCCTGGAACCATGGCAGTGGGCACATAGGCATTAGACATACATAGGGAGGGTAACTATGTGCCCACTGCCATGGTTCCAGGAAAAGAAAATTACGGTAATTTTTAAATTTTCTTCTTTAAAGAAGTAGAAGAGGAATGGTACCTTTTCTGTGCAAAATCCTAAATGAACTGCAACATCACAAAAAAAAAAAAATATATATATATATATATATATATATATATATATATATATATATATATATATATATATATATATATATATATATATATATATATAATTAGACCCCTTGTTAATAATTACTCTGATTTTTTTTTTTTCCTCCCAGTGACCCCTAAAACATTCAGCTGACTGACAATGTGGGATTGCACCTTTAAATAATTCAATGTTAATCCTACATTAAACTGCTCTTTCTACTTGGAGAAGTCGTCTGGAACAGCTCTAGTCTCCTAACATGTGTGTATACCTGGTGGCTCACAGGAGACCTGAGCCTCGCTGCTAGATGCCGGGGTTGTATCCTGGGATGCTAGGTAGCGCCTCCACCTGTGCAGGGTTCTATTGTGTAGAATAACCTGGTTACAGGACCCACATACAATAAAACACACACTTGCAGTAAAACTTATCTTTTCACGATCTATCAATCACCGTCCATGATGGTCCCACACAAGGGCCCTCAGGCACCTATCCACCCTGGTGTCCCTGAGTAAGTAGTCCCACCCAAGTGTGTGTGTGTGTAGGTCAGCGCTGCCCACTAAAACTGTTTGTTGGTGCACGTGAGGAGTTGGGTACCTACCGGGTGATGCCACACCAGGGTGCGCTGTAGAAGATAGGATCCAGCGATGCGTCTGCCTCCTCGTGGGTGGTATTCAGTGGAGGGTCCCACACTGATAGTCTCTGGTCTGGTTCTGGGCCGCAGTTACCGTGCGGCATCTCACTGTGTCACTGACACTGATAGTGCTAAGCGGGCAATAGCTCTGTCTAAGGGCAAGTCCCTATACCAGCCACAAGCTGTGGGAGTCAGGGCCTAATAGGTGGTATCTGGCCTAGTGCAGATGCCACGACATCTGCACGCGCACACAACCTACCCCTTCCTTATCCCAGCTCTGACTGGTGCGCTCTTTACAGCGTGCAAAATGTATCAATCTCCCCCTGCAGAGGAAATTGTAGCCCTATTGGCTGCTGTAGGTGGTGCAATGGCATTGCCTAGGCATCATGGGGGTTGTAGTACCCTCGTAGACCTCTATGGGTAATGGCCACCGCTGTGTATTCCCTCTGCGCATGCGCAAAGCACTCTAATGGCCACCACGCATGGAACTGTTCTGCGCATGTGTGCGTAATACAAGATGGTAACCCCCGCTAGCCAGGTGCGCCGCAAAGCTCCCGGTCCCCCGCTGTAGCGGAGGTAAGAAAGGGGACCGGGAGGAAGACCCTGTGTATGTAACACTGTTTAAACCGCCTCCCCTCCTCCCCCCCCCCCCCCCCTCCTTCGGGAAATCTACATGATCTGTGGTGCTTTACCTGTTGGTTCAGGAGACTGGGCGCGATCTGCATTACGTTGAGACCAGGACAGGCTTTTGATCTTCTTCTGAGTTGGTATTGTGCACCTCCCAGCTGTGATGGTCTCCATGGTGTATGGATCTCAACCCCCACCACTGGATACTTCATACCTCCTGCCCAATGACTGATACTCAGACAGGAGGGGAGTGAACAAGGGCCCTTATTGAGTAGCAGCCACTGCATCAGCTTTACATACAACGGTGCCTCAAGGTTCCAGCCCTGTCTGGATGGTGCTACCCCGATAGTATGGGGTGCTGAGTCAGATGGTCCCGCAGGCCTACGCCTGAGGGTGGCCCCGCTCATCCTTGCAATGGGAGGGACTCGCAGCCCGTCTGCTTACTCCAAACTCCAAAGCAGGACTGCATAAGTTTTGGCTCTACCTCTTCCTCAGGAAGCATGGACGGGCCCATGGAATGTACCTATCCCTGATAGGCTGCACAGAGGCCTTGAGTCATCACCGCACTACTGTCCATTAAAGGAGGAGTACAAGGGGGGCAAGAGCCCACAGATTAATACCTGTTAATACAGATTAACACCTGTTAATACCCCGAACTTATTACATACTTGCATAACGGGGTTAAAGACAGGCAGAATACACTTGCCCTGATTTATTTCTGTACTATAAGAAAATACACTCTTTTCTCTTCTAAAACAGGCTGTTAAACCCCCTTTTTGAGCCCTGTCCTCTCGTAGTGCACCAATTGTATCTAGTTTCTGCCTGGTCACATGACCTTCCCCACAGAACTTTGCATTTTTGGTCCACTTCTGCTGCACTGACATTTACTGAACCCTCGAGCTGAATCTTAACTGATCGATCAGCAACGTATCTAATTACTTATTGTGTGGATTGTATTGATGCACATATTAAAGGAGGGGTGTGGGGGATGGAGAAAGGCAGCTTGGACTGCTGCTTTAACTGATCTTTTGGTTATCCGACTGTTTGCCAGATGTCCTTGTTAGTGTTGAATGTGGTTTTGTTAATAAAGTAGTTCTGATGCAATTGTAACTCTTTTATCCTATTCCCCCCCGCCCCCCTAAGTGAGATGGGGGGGGGGGGGGGATACTCTCCTTCTGGGTTACCACAAGCGGTCTGGGTGCTGCAACCTGCTGGCAACAGGAAGGCTCCGCGGTGGTGTTGGCAGAACCAGGACAGGGACAGGGGGACAGATTACCTTAATGCTGTTATCTCCAGATGGTGCAGTGCCTCCAGCCAGTGAGGATCCTCTGTGGTCTTCAGGGGATAGACACCCACTGACACTTCTTCATTCCCAGAGACAGGAATCCACACTCTAATGTCTTTTCAGTATTTATTGGTGGCAGCTCCATCACAGAGAATCAGTGGTAGCAGATCTCATTCCTATGCCTGCACAGCATTATATTCTTTGCCTCCCCCCCACCCTTTCCCCTCAGCATGGGGGGAAGGGAGGGACAGGTTGCTTCCTGTGTGGTCTCCTCTGACTCTTTCAACTCCAACTAACTGAACACTAATTTAGGAGGCATGTCCCAATTTGAACATCTTAGGGGAGTGTCTCTAGCTCTGACTCATTACAAGCCAGAGCCGGATACAGATTGGCCCACACACAGCAGGGGGCGTTCCAACTAATATCCACCCCTTAGATTGACAACCTCTGAGTTACAAAGCCCGCCCTTGAATATTGCTACAACATTCAAGGCTGAAAACTCACATACAGGCCTAAAACTGGATTTAACCTTTCCACTGCCTGCACTAACAGGACTGACAGAGGAAAGGTCCAGAAGCAGAAGTAACTGCTGGGAGGCCATGTTACACAATCATTAGTAAAACAGAAGTAGCTGATGTGCTTAAATCCAGCCACACATCTATTTTTCACAAAGTAGAAACGTTTGATCAGCCTTAAAGTAACAGACTTATTTCTATGGACGCCAACTACACTAACGACAGTCAATGCTGATTTGCCATTTACTTATTTATACTATCTAATGCTTGGTTCAGGAGAAGCGTTTAAAATAAGTGTCCAGGAAGTTTACAATTGAGTTCATCCCAGAGTGCATTGTATGTATCTTGCTTTTTTATAGCCGAATCCATGTACTTGGTGCTTCACGTGTCACAAGACATCATGGGAATAAGCACTACAGACATAAGTAAACATTAAGAAAAATTAGTCCCTCCTGAACAGCCTAGGTCTGGGACGGGTGTCCTCCCCATGTTCCTACACGCTCTAGTGCTGCGTTTTCTTGGCGAGTAGCGCATTGGAGAAAGTGCTAAATAAGTACATTTGATAGGGTACCATGGGAACCTCAAATACTAGTGATGGGAGCAGGACCTGCTTGAAAAATACAAACCGGAGTTAAACTCTGACTTTGGAAGGGAATTGCTGCTTTAAGTGAGGGCTTTTGACCTTAGCCCCCCCGCCCATTACAGCAATGCAGGACCCTCTGGCAGCAAAGAGATATGTGGAGTTTGAGCAGCAATGGCTCACTTGTATACCCCACAATATCAGGCTCTCAGCAGATAGCGCTCCTGTGTGGCTGGTCATACAGTACTCTGTCTCGTTCTTACCCTGCTGCTGAGTATGCGGAGGGAGTCCTAATGTGAAAGGAGCTTGACTGCATTTGGCTTCCTGCCAAGAATGAAACAGAACATTCATTGTTTGTATTGGCAAGAGAATAACACAACTCCCCCAAGTTTCTCGCTGATAGTTGGCACCTCAAACCGGGGGCTAAGGTCATTGAAACATTGGTGGGAGGGTCACTGAAAGGACACAGTATGGGAGCTGCAGGATAAAGGAGACCATTGCTGAAGGGGGAGGGGAATATATATATCAGATGTGAGGTGAAAAATATTTGAACTGATCACTACTTCAGTTACAATTATAGACACACACAGTACCTAGCTTGTTTAACATGAATTATGAAGTTGCTGGCAAACAGTTTGTGGGTCTGTACCATTTGTTTAGTTTACATCACTATTGAAAGCACTTAGCAGGGAGCACAGCATGCATTTGGCAACCATCTGGTTTGCTTGTTCCAGTGCATAAAACAAACTATACTGCATCTTGTAATTACCCGGTCCCAGAAAAGCAGTGAGAGATCACCACAGAGAAATGCTGAGCTTGTAATGAGTACTTCTCAGTTAAACATTACTGTATGTAGCCAGACCAGCAATATCTAGACTAAAGGTCCCTCTGGTGTAACAAATATGATTGAGTTAAAGCGGCAATAGAGGTTTAATTCTTTTCAATTCTAGGTTTGAAGCATAGGCTCTCCAGGAGTTGAACTATTAATCTTAGCTCCGGGGACCCCCTGCTTCCAGAGCTGCTTACCTCCGAAGGGGGTGCCGGTATCTCTGCTTTAAAAATCTTCCTTGTCACGTGAACCAATAGGAAGCCACACCGGATTGTCACGGCTTCCTTTTGGCCCACGAGACATGGGACATTCACACGCCGCCATTGCATTAGACACCGTTCTCTAGCTGCATAGATACATAACGCTGTAGTGGGGTGAAATATATCTATCTTCATATTCTACAGTATTTCTGCTTAATGTATATGATTAATACACTTTGCACAAATAACTCCTGTATTTCATTACAGCCAAACTTTACATTTAACCCCTTTTTAATATTTAAGTGCCCTCTTGACATTGGTAGCAGAGGATGAGTGTGATGAAAAATAATGGTTGGCCCATTAAGCTGAGGGATAAGGTCATTGAAACCTTAGTGGGGGGTCACTGGAACGATGGAGTATCTAAGCTGCAACATCAAGGGGGCAGAGTACATAATGTAGAGGTGATTATAGCCAAAGTCCCAGCATTTCACCAGGGGATGTATTGGAAGAGAATACGATCCACACTAATCTGGAGTATAACCTTAAGAGCACAGATAGTGCAAGGTATCAGGACCACAACGGTCCCTTCTATGGGCTAACACTGAACCATCCTCTGTTCTTAGATATGCATTGGCTATTAAAGGCATCACTTCTACCTTTCTTATGCCTATTACAAGAGCAGTTATCGTCAATTTTATATTCTCCACAAAAAAGGGGGAGGGGTAGTTGTAAATTTTTCTGTGATAGTGGACCAAAAGCCCAAAATAAAACAAAGATGGTTTCACAAGTCATTGTCTTAATGATTGATTGATTTAAACTGTGATTGTGCCAATCGGGGTGGTGCAGGGATAAAAAGACCAGTGAGTGCCTGTGAAACCCATTGCCTTATACAGACTTTTTTTTTTTTTTTTTATCACATTATGGTTGGTTTGGAATGAAAGCCAGATGGAATCATCATTCTCATCTCATCTCAGACTGACTTGCAAATATTCCTGACCCTTTTATTTGCCTAGAAGTTCTTTCTTTTCTGGACTATTTGTTTCTATGTTTACAATAAACTATGCTTGTTAATCCAGAAAAATCAAGAATTGCATTATGGCTGAAAAACCCAAACTTTACTACTTCAATGGAAGAGGTAAAATGGAATCCATACGCTGGCTGCTTGCCACAGTTGGTGTTGAGGTTGGTATTTTTATTTTTTTGATTTGATTATAAATATTATTGGACTTTTATAGCCCCTTCAACACCAGAAGAGCCTGCAATAATGCTGGCTAACACATCAGTTCAGTGAGATTTCCTAGGGTAATGTGGGAGATCTCTTAATCTGAAACCAGAGACAGAACATGAAACACAGACAGAGCTCAGTGCTACATCCATTGACACAAATACATGGTACAGTGCCTATATATAGATATCTTGAATAAAATGGTCTTTTAGTTTAACTCTTTGGCCAAAGTGTCGTTAGCCTTTGAGCCCCTCCAAGGCAGACCACGTCTCAAGGGTTCTAACCATAATATAAATTCTTAATAACCTGTACATTACCAGGAAGAATGATTTATAATAAATCTGTCAATTAGTTGCCTAGTTTTAAGTCTGATTTGAAGCTCTTATTAACCTGTACAATACCAGGAAAAGCACTCTGTATTAGTTTTGTCGCAATCAAACTGCATGCAAGTTCCCATGAGTGTGGAAGGTGAAATGGAGTGAGCTTTAACCATTTAAAAGTGGGAGGGGATGAGCTTCAAACCTGGGAAGGAGGACCCACCCTCCAAATCAGCTAGGAACAGCTGAACAGAATTGCAAAACATACAGAACCCCCTATAAGCTCATATTGAACCCCAAATATTGGAGGGTGGCTCCTCCTTCCCAGGTTTGAAGCTCACCCCCTCCCACTTCTAAATGGTTGAAGTTCACTCCATTTCACCTTCCACACTCATGGGAACTTGCATGCAGTTTGATTGCGACAAATCTAATACAGAGGGCTTTTCCTGGTATTGTACAGGTTAATAAGAGCTTCAATCAGACTTAGAACTATGCAACTAATTTTGACAGATTTATTATAAATCATCATTCTTCCTGGTAATGTACAGGTTAAGAATTTATATTAGTGTTGGGCCCCTTGAGACGTTGTCTGCCTTGGAGGGGCTCAAGGGCTTACGACACTTTGGCCAAAGAGTTAAACTAAAAGACCATTTTATTCAAGATATCTATATCTATATATAGGCACTGTACCATGTATGTGTCAATGGATGTAGGACTGAGCTCTGTCTTTTTAAAGTTCTGTCTCTGGTTTTAAATATATATTGCCATGCTCAGTGGCACTACTCTTTGACACTTGTGTGTTGTGGTTATTTTGGGGGTTCAATATGAGCTTATAGGGGTTCTGTATGTTTTGCAGATCTCTTAATCTGACATATTATTTCCAAGGAGAAAATTGATTTAAAAAAATTTAGTCATGGAGAATTGGCCAGTATGTCAAGCAGATTCCTCTGGTGGTTATGGGGCTAAAGAAAAATGAGGATGAAATACTGTACAATGACTACTAGAAATGCTTTGTACAACCACAATATATCTATCTACATAATACTAATGTTACCACAAAGGTCTATTTGGATGCAAAGGAGCTAACTTGGCTTACTGTTCCCTTCTTACTTCCTCAGTCTCTTCCTGGTTCTGAATTCTACAGTGCACCTCAATGTTGTATGAGAGATTAAGTGTATGTAGTGTATGGAAAGTATAGTCTTCCCTTTAGCACAGTCTACCGTGTGTTGGTGTGTCTTGGCCCACTTACTTTGCTTATCTTTCTGCTGTAAAACCTCAGACGCTATTTGATTTCCCCCCCCCCCCCCCCCCTTTTTTTTTATTTTGCAGTTTGAAGAGGAGTTTTTAGAAACGAGGGAACAGTATAAAGCATTACTTCGAGGTATGCCTGGCAGCAAATTATTTTTATTAATGCAGGGGGGCAATCCATGATGAAAACGATGGCTGCAAAATGTTTGCGATTAAATACATTGATCTATAAGTATTTTACAATTTCCTACAATGTAATCCCCTCAGACCTTCCTTTTTGTGATATCACTGACCTGATCGGGCACTATCCTCACTGCTATAATCCCTTTCTCCTGTTGGTCCTCTTGTACAGGCATTCAAGGCAGCACTTCTATAACCTAAGTCCTGGATCCACTCTAAAAAGAAAAAAAAATCTTTATTTTTACTTTTACTATTTCCATATTTAATTTGTGTAGGAAAGCTCGTTGTAATAGTTTTCACAAAATATTTTTTGTGGGTTAAACGGCACTGTTCTGACTATTCGAACCCCAATCCCGGTTATTGTTTGTATGTAGTTTCAAAAAATAAATATTTCTATATCCTTTAACATTCTACACGAGTAAGGCTTCTATTTAAACATCTCCTTCATGCAGCATATACACTGTATGCAGTCCTGTACGTAGAACTTTCCAAGCACGTTACTGCCAAGCTTCCAATTTTGCCATTTGTGGTATTACCGTTAGGACAATCTGTCTGTGTAGCACTGGCATTAAAGAACCTGTTTGCATATACTGTAAGTAATTGATAACAGAAACCTACAATTACATTACTTGTTACACTCAGATGGAGCGCTGCTGTTTCAACAAGTCCCAATGGTTGACATTGATGGGAGGAAGATGGTGCAGTCTAAAGCCATCCTACAGTATATTGCCGCAAAATACAAACTGTATGGGGGAGACCTCAAGGAGAGAGCACTGTAAGACATATTCTATATCTGCTGTAAAATGGCTTTTAACTATTGGTCACATTGTAAACAATATGCAAGCGTGAAAAGAATATTCCACAAGCAAACCTTCAATTAAATGATTTGATCTAAAATGTGAATTTGAAGACCCACCTTAATGCTCATTAGACCTGCCCAGCAGAACTGTGATAACCGCTGTAGCTCTTTTTAAGCTAGTGCTGTCAAAAACAATCATTCAGAAATGGGTGCAGTGTTGGTGATGTATGACTATCACTTCAATACCCGGCATGTTGGCTGTTCTATACATTAAAATACTTTGTGGGTTACCATATCCTGTCAATAAAACTACAACACCAAATTTTGCTGCAGATTGTTCAAACTTATGTGTAAATTCATGGTGTGAAAGATCCTTCGTAATTTGGTTTAATGGCTCAGAATTAATAGTGGGACTCATGAGCGAGTTGGTGCAATAAAGTATTCCTCAGTTTGCTTAGAGCCATAGACCTTCCAACTGTATGTTATGGGTAGAAAGGGAGAATGAATAGAACCAGCAAAAGAAATTATTGGACATTATATGTTCCAATATGGAGGTGCCAGGATCCACATCAACCAGCGCCCAGAAGAACATGCATGATTTTACAAGGCTGCAAGTTCTCATGGATTTGATAACTGGGACAAATATAATTTTTTTAAATTTTTTGCATGATTTAATTAAAATGTTTACTTTTTCAGGATTGATATGTACGTGGAAGGGACCACTGAGCTTATGGAAATCATCATGTCCCATCCATTCATGTTACCTGAGGAGAAGCAAAAGAATGTTGATGTCATTATACAGAAGGCTAAAGACAGATACTTCCCAGTCTATGAAAATGTAAGACATGTTTTTATTGGAATTGCTAGCAATATATGCACTGTGCAACACTGTACATAAAGCAATACAGGCATTTATAAGGCAATATTTTATGAGTAAACACTTTTCCCTAGTACTTGGCGCACATCTAGACATTCACAAAGTAATAGAGCAGCAATCATGCATTTTTGGTGAATTGTCAAGTGGTGTGGTGTGTGGTTTTTTTTTTTTTTTTTGTTTTTTTTTTAATCTTCTTTCTGACAGTGCATCTTCTTGACTCTACTCTTGCTATTTAAACAAAAGACAGGGGAGCCCAATGTTACATCCAATTGAGAAAACATATATGGTAATATGTATAAAGTTTAAATACTTTAATATTTTCTTGGTTATTTAGTTAAACCCTTTGGCCAAAGCATCATAAGCCTGCATACCAACTTGCAGGTCCTAACACTACACTGTGAACCATTCCTTTTTACCTCTGTATGAGGGGAAACAATCATAGTAGGTCCTGTTCATACAGCAAAATGAAAAGGAAAAAAAACTCCCCAGGTTAAAAAGGTGGAGGGGCCACTTACCTCCAAACAACTGTTGCCAGTCAGAAATTGATTAACACACATTCCCAGTAAGCTCAAACCCCAATACCCACCACATCATGTGTCTCAAAAGGAGTGTACTAAGCGTAACAAATGTACACAACAAAAGACAGGGTATGATAAATGTTGTATACATTTGCCACGCTCAATAGCACTCCTTTTGACGCGTATGAGTATATAATGTGGTGGGTATTGGGGTTTGAGCTTACTGGGAATGTGTTCTTAAACGGACACCTAATGGGCTGTACACTTCGATCATGTTTCCAATGATCTCTAGCACTTACATTTTGCATGTATTCCAAGCTTTTGGATGTATAAATTTGACCAGTTGTGGTTCCTTTTCACGGTGCCAAACTGCCTCGCCAATTGGGTTTAGTGCATAAGTTCTGGGGGCCTTCCTCCAATGATCCGTAACATCCTTTTCATTGAAGTGTCATTTAACAAGACACACAAGTGGGTGAAAAGCTAATGATGGCACTTTTGTCTTTTGTGCTGAGACAAGGTTTTTTATTTTTATATTTTTTTTATATAACCAAACTGAGGAAGAGTGCTCAACGCTTACTACTGTACATAAATTAATGGAAAACACTGCATACTAACTGCATCACTTCTGCATTTGTCCTATTCCTTGAGGTTAATAGTCATGGCTTGTAGAGTATAATTTATAGGGTCTCTGTCACTGGCTGCTCGCCATTATCTGATTTGAAGTCGGCCAAATACCCAAGTTACATGAACAGTATATTTTCTCCTTGGGTTGTGGTAATAGGAAGTTAATTATTTTTTTTAATATATACAAACTATAATATTTTGCAGGTCTTAAAAGATAATGGACAGGACTTCCTAGTTGGAAATCGGTTCAGCTGGGCAGATGTACATCTGCTGGAGGCTGTCTTAATGGTGGAGGAAAAATGTGCCGATGTCCTCTCTGACTTCCCACTGCTACAGGTAATTTCCTATGGAGTGGACTGTGAATTATGTTTTGTATATTTGGATTGTAAAGAACTGTTTACATTTTCCAATTGGTTTGGTTACAGATCTACAGAATAGAAATGAAGGTGCCAGTTCAGTGGCACATTTTGGGAAGAAGCCCCAATGCACAGCTAATGTGACAAATTTAGTTCATTTATAAAACCACAAAATAAGGCACAACAAATATATAATTATAAATTCAAGTGACACCTAAACACCAGCAGTTTCCCAAACTGCAATTGTGACAACTAAACCATTAGGTGTTCATGGCGCAAATTGAAATAAACAGTGCAGTGAAAGTGCAAAATACCGAGTGTGTAAAAATAAACACTGATAATATTTATACTGTTGCTTCATAGACTGGAATCCTCTGGGGTAGGGACTCCTTGTAGACCTCATATGGAGAAGACACAAATGTACAGAATATAGTACATTAACGTTTTACTTATGACAAACACTGGGGGAAAGGGACAACTCAAGGAGCGACTCTGGGTGCACTCCAACCCTCTCCCGAATCTGCTTAACGGCGTGTGGGCACGGCCTCCCTGGTCCGTGGCTCTAAAACGCGTTTGGCTTTTTTGTGCATTTGAGGCCACCGTACCAACTCTGCAATAGCTCCGTGGAGAATCTGATTGGATGAGGCAGTTGATGCTAGTGACGTGTGCAGCAAGTGAAGGGATCCCAGACGCGAGTGAGCCACGGACCAGGGAGACAGTGCGCACATGCGGGAGAGAGGTGGAGTGCGCCCATAGTCACTCCTTGCTTTTTACCAGCGGGTAAAAAGTGAGTTGTCCCTTTCCCCCCGGTGTTTGTCATATACAAGTAAAACGTTGATGCACTATATTCTATGCATTTGTGTCTTCTCCATATGAGGTCTACAAGGAGTCCCTACCCCAGAGGATTCCAGTCTATGGAGTAACAGTATAAATATTATCAGTGTTTATTTTTACTCACTGGGTATTTTGCACTTTCACTGCACTGTTTATTTCAATCTTGTGTGTCCCCGTGCCTAAGTGGTTAGACATTAGATAGAAGCACATAGCTACAGTGCAAATAAAACTGGTTAAAGTGTCCCAGAAAATAGGAGGGGGAATCTTAACACACACAAAATTATATACACTTCCCAAGTTTGACTGCAGCAAAGGTTCTCTTCACCTTTAGTCTGAGGAAGAAACCTATTAGGAGGGTTACAGATCCCAACCTACGGGAAAATAAATGAAAAGCTATTGATTGCTCTACTTTTGTGCTAGTTCAGATGGGCACATTTTGGAAAATGTACATTTGCTGTTCCAATGCAATAAATGGCAATATAAAAAAAAAAGCAATGGCTCTCCCAGATTTATAGACTCTTTAATTAAAATCTCTCCAACCACACTTCCTCCCCTCCCCCCCATGTTAACCCATTGTATAACTTTTTTACTACCCCAAAAAAAGCTTGAATTTTTCTCATTTGTCTGAATGTCTACTTTGTCATCTAGGACTTTAAAGCTAGAATAAGTGAGATTCCTGCCATTCAGAAATTCCTGGAGCCCGGAAGTCAGCGGAAACCTCAACCCGATGATAAATATGTGGAGACAGTGAGGGCAGTTCTCCTGATGTACTAGAAAGTGGCTTTCAATTAGCATGTGTATTGAAATCCGGTAGCAGCGAACAATGTCTAATGCAACTAAATATCTAAATTGTTACTATTCCTTCTAGCTTTACAATACTCTTATGATCTCTTCTTGCTGTGAAGATTAGAGGTTGGAGAACTGGACCTGCCAGAAAAATATAATAAAGTTGTGTACCATAAGACACATGTACAGTTGTTGTGATTACATCTGTACAAAGCATGTGGTGTGGGGGTTTTCTTTGGGGGGGGGGAGGTTGTTCTTTAATCCGTAAGGGTATTCAACAAGGATGGTTACTACAGGAGAGAATGGTGTCAGCTTGTCGACCTATGTAATACTGACTTTTTGATGCTTTAACACCTCACTTTAAATAACACACTAATGCCGACACTGTAAATCTCTGTGCACCATTGCATAAATCAGTCTCGTACAAAATGGTGCCCACTGGATCACAGTATAGTTCAGGAAAGTGGAAGTACAGAAGACCCTGGCTCTTACCACAGGGCATGGAGTTGAATGCTTGTGACCTGCTTGGTGTGGTCTTTGGTTGGAGTACGAATGATGTGAGAAGCTGTGTGATCGCTTTTCTTAAATTGATGTGTAATGGTTAAAACTAATGTTTATGGTACAGTCCGATTACATGTTGACTCCATTCTAATGAACCGAAATGGGTTAAGACAATCACATGAAAGGGTAATCAAATCCTTTGTGGTAACCACAATCTACCAAATGATTGCTGGTTACACTGGTTTCAAAAAGCGGTTATTCTTGATCACCTACTGTACATCTGTTAATTGATTTTTAAGATATTATCAAACGGCCACTGACCATGAGTGTAAATATTACCACGCTCCTCCCTATAGAAGTTTGCTGCTGGTAAAAAGATGGGCATTACATATATAAGAACAATTCCTGTGCTACCAATTAGGCTAAAATAGTGATCTCATGAATAAGGGTTATTTAGTTGAATGCTTTGGCCAAAGCATTATAAGCCTGCAGCCAACGTCAAGGCATAACCGAATGTGCAGGTACCTGCACTGAATAAATGTAATTGTCCATCGGACAACAATTACATATATTCAGTGTAGGTACCTGCAAATTTGGTCACTGACCATGATTGAGAGGCTGACAGTCTTACAAGTGTCATTAATTGTCCAAGGCAAAAAGTACACTTCTTTTTTTTTTTTTACCACTATTAAAAAAAAAAAAAAAAAGTAGATTACAGGTAGACAGTTTCCGATTAAGAGCTCCTATATCTAAGTGCACACTAGATTCTAAAACTAGCTATAGTATTATGCCTGACTACTGCGATACATACAGAACATTCTGCGATCTGTGTAACCGGTTGAATGGAAGGCAGTGGCTGACAGAAGTACAGTAGGTGTAATTTTGCAGTAGGGAAACAAATTAACTATTTACAGCTGAAACCAATTATAACTGGGATCGCGTTATAAAATTTTACCGCGTGAGGACTTACCGGCATCTGCAGCTCACAACTCCAGGCTGTGCAGAGGGTCACATGACACCATGTGGGATTTTTTTTTTTTAAAACATTATTGCTAACGGACACATACATACACCATGTGGGAATTGAACATTAATAATTTATATAATACACATGCAGGTATCGAACCCAGGACCTTTCATATGCTAGTACCAATTATCTACCTCTATATACCACTGGCTTGGTGTGACAAAATAGACTATACATATACTTCACCTCTACAGCACATTGCAATGGACTGCACTGTGTACTAGGTATATGTTAAGTGAATACCCCCATATAGCCAGGCCAATCCTCTCCTTTCAAAGATAAAAATGTCCCCAACTCAGATACACTTAACTTCTTGGCTCATTAAGCTGAAGCATCAGCACATAAACCCTTGTGGTAACCGCTGCTTGTACTCACTGCACCTGCGTCGCTGCTGGATCCAGGCTCATTTTCTCATTGAGATACATGGGTATATTATACCATATCGGGATCTGCTTCACCTACCGAGCACAGGACTTTTGCGTTTCGTAACTTCTCCATATACTGTATATTACTAGTAGATCAAGATGTTTCATTTGACTACACGTGGATTACAAAAAAGTGATTTTCTACATATCACAGAGTATCTCTACTATAAGTTTTTAATTGCAAAACGGGGACAAAAATTACGGATATAGTTATAAGTATCACGTTAAACATTTTTATATGTTAATTTTGATTGTATATATTGTTTAAGTACAACATTATAGTACAAGGAATCACAAAAATATGGATGCTGCCGAGGATGTGGAACCTAATGAAGTTGGTACATTTGCATATACAGTACTTGCTCTGATAACACAAAAAAGAAACTGTAGCGCCGACGAGTATTCTAAAACATATCTGGGGCAATCACCAACAAGACCCAGGTACATGCTGGATACAAGCTGCAAACATTTCAGTGACATTTCTGCAGACAGACTAATAGCCCATCGGATTAACAGCGGGGGTCCCTGGCCGTCCCATTCAAACTAAATGGGACTGCCAGGGACCCTTGCTGTGTTAATCCAATGGGCCATTAGTCTCTGCAGACATGTCACTGAAATGTTGCAGCATGTACCCAGCATGTACCTGGGTCTTGTTGGTGATAGCCCCAGATTTTCATGGGCAAGTTTTAGAATACTCGTTGGCGCACCTGTATTTAATACTCTTTTTGATGACCCTTCGGATCTTTCTATGTATATTACCAAACTTGAAAAATTGCTTACCCAAGACATTCGGCCCTGGTGGGATATAACTACGCTGGAAAATTACCTCCCAGTTAAAATAGTGCCAAGAGGATTGAGAATAAAAAAAAGTCACCAACCTTTGGCTTTAACTCAAAGCAATTTGAGTAAGATTGGAAAAAGATGTTGGATGACTGTTCTTTTAAATTGATTGAATTGATAGTCCAGTCAAAAATCAAAGAAAAGGTGGAATTAGAAAAAGAAATGAAAACCTTTCAATCACAGCTGAACCAATACGAGAAGATGGAATTGTTTTCTACAAATGATCAAAAATTGCAGAAAAACATTAAGAAAAAACAATTATGCAGAAGAAGCAGGCAAAGTTTGAGCTCGACCACTTAGATTATGAAAGAGATCAGGTCTATGTATGGCAAAACCGGTACAGTTGCACAGAAGGAGTTCTGAAGGACCTACAAAGACACCAACAAAGAAATACACGGGACCTAAATGGTTTACTCCAAAAAGATCCATTCTTAAAAGTAAATCTAATGAAACATCAAGCATGTCAGATGCTTCTGATATCGATGCTCCCTTTCATTCTGTCTCTTTCCACTCACAAGGAGATCGAGACTATGAAGAAAATAATGATTATAATCAGAGAAGATACCTTCTTCGATCGTATGACGACAGCGACCACCTTATACTTCCATGAGAATCTAGGTCATCAGATCATCCAAAAAAAGTAAAAGGACTAGATGCTCAAAAAGGAAGTCACCCATCCGAGAGAGAGAAGAATTCTTAGAATCAAATAGTAATGTTATTAATATTTCAGTAGAACTTACACAGGCAGAAACAAGCCTTTTAAATAAAGGTTTAAATGCGCCTGATAATGATTTAAAACTCTTTAATACAATCATTGATGTGCAGAAATTCATAAGGAAATTGTCCCTCAAAAAAAAATAATTATTCTGGCAAAGATAATCAGTTAGTTGAGATTACAGACTCTTCTCAGGTGCTGTCCCCCGATACATCCAATTGAGGGGATCAACATTTGTGTAGACTTAATACCTTTAAAGATGTATGTGCCCTTCATGATATGCAGGCTTTACAGGAGGAACAAGGGGCGTCCCCAGATGATCTGGCATTACGGGCCTTTCTTGGATCCGGGGATTCTGGTTTTAGACCTAAGTCAACCTTTTTTCCAGGTTACAATAAAGGCCCTCATGTAAAAACATTTGAGAAGTTGGTAGAACAAGGCCTATACACCTTGGCGAGGGGGTACACTTTTTCATTTAAAGGAAAAAAAATAATATGACAAAAGAGGAGCTTTTCACTATGGCATTCCTAAAGAGGAACAAATCCATTGTTGTCAAAAATGTCAACAAGGGGGGTGCCATAGTGGTTCAACTCTCCAGCGAACCCCACGGAGAGTGTAAACGAGAGGAACACCATCCCATAAACCTTCAAGGACACCAAAACTGCACTCTGAACTGGTCGGCAGTATGACTATTTATTAGTTGGCATTTAAACTATTAGCAGTTTTGCATGAGATACAGAGTCTGAGTGTGCATCAGTTTTGGTGTTATTGATATCCTTGCAATGTTTGCCTGCATTGAACTTTGTGTACACTCATTCTCTCCCTGTGGGGCTGGAGTTTGATAAATAACATTGACTTATTTTTTCACCTGGATTAAACCTTTGGATTTTGATCAATAACATTGACTTGTTTTTTCACCTGGATTAACCATTTTCACTTGGATTTACTTCATTCGGTGTAGTACTTTCATTTACGGAATTTTTACAGGGTAGAAAGGGGAGTACCATTGGACATTTTTGCCCTTTGGGAACGGGCCTGTTGAAGGGGTCTTAACCCCAAAACGTTCGTTGCCGTCCTTCCCCTGCATCACCTTTGCACTCCCTCCCCTTTCCCCCCCGTCCTTCCCCATTGTGGTTTTTCCTCCCCTTTCTCCCTGGTGTCTCGCCTCTTCCCTTGCGTTTTGTTGCTATATTATCCTACACCCCCTGTTGGTATGTGTTCTACTTTTCATTAAATAATTTTGGTATATACCTATTTTCATTTGTCTTTTTGAGTGCTGGGATTTTATTATCTATTGTTGTGGAGGAAATAGGGTTCCTCCTTGTTCTACGCTACACCTATCAAATTTCACGTATGCTACTGTGAGTGCTGTCTATTTTGGTTTTACCATAGTGGTTCAACACTCCGATCAATATAAAGAAGAGGCTTTACGCCAATTAAGGGATGATACTTCCTATCGGCACCTAAAGGGGTATCCTACCTCTGCATTTCTTAAAGGATTTAGGGAATTATTGCAATTGGGAAAGATTTTGTATGTATTACAAGATAAAGAATATTATTTTCTCTTAACAAAGCACCCTATGATACCCATTTTCCATCATCTCCCAAATATCCATAAAAGCCCCGATAGGCCTCCTGGTAGGCCTATTGTGGTGAGTATTGGATCTTCGGGAGATGGGCTGTCCAGGTATGTAGATGTTTACCTACAGCCCCTGGTACAGTTATTACCATCGTTTTTACGCGATACAACAGATCTCTTACAAGCACTGATGGATTTAAAATGGTCAAAAACTTACCTCTGGGTTACACTAGACATGACTTCATTATATACCATTATTAGTCATCAACATGGCAGTTCAACTCTTTTTTTGGGTGCTTCTAACATTTCACCAGCACAATGCACTTTTCTTCTAGAAGCCATTCACTTTTTACTTACACATAATTATTTCTTGTTTGATAACACATTCTACTTACAAACATGTGGCACAGCTGTTGGCACCTCTTTTGCGCCATCTTATGATAATGTATTTATGGGGTGTTGGGAGCACATGCACATTTATGGTGACACTAACATTTTAAGACATAATTTTTTTTTTTTATAGGAGGAATATAGATGACCTCATTCTCATCTGGGATAGGATGAGGCATCTTTAATATCCTTTGTTAATACTTAAAATAATAGCATATACAATATTAAACTCACTTACTCTTCTTATCACCACCATATTCACTATAAGATTTTTTATTACACATTGACTCCAACATTTAGACTGATGTATTTAGAAAAATTAATTCTTGAAATACATATCTTAGGGCCGATAATGTTCATTCACGTGCACTCTTAAAGGGTATTGCGAAATGTTAGTTCTTAAGACTTACAAGACTATGTTCTGACCAAAAATCTTTTTTTGTACGATCACGGGAACTCACGTCTAGATTCATGTCCAGAGGCTACAATATCAAAGATACACAGCTTGCATTTGAGCATGCAAATCAGACTAACAGAACTGATCTTATGACCTCACTAAATAAAAAGAAAAAACATAAGAAGGGAGGTAGATTTACTCAACCATCAGATCTATCTAGAGCACAACTTTCTCCTCTGTTTATAACCCAATACAACAGACAAGCCAGTAAAATTAAATCGATTATTACAAAACATTGGGATGTTCTTAAATTATGGTGGAGATAGATTAGGTATGTTAAATCGCAGAGAGATGTTTGGCTCCCGAAGGTATAAATGTAGATTGGGAGCTGCATCATTTCTTATGATATTTAGGGGCTTATGCAGAGAGGATCGTGATGTACTGGGATAAAGAATTGGCATAAATTATGGCCGTATGCTGAAAGCGCCCTTACCTTGTTTTAACAGTTGTTAGTCAAATTTCCAAGTTTTTCTGGAGACCTGAAACACGCCATATTAAAGGGCAGAATGGCGCGTTCCAGCGCTTCGGTCCTTCTGGAATCGCACGCTATAATAGTATGGCGAGTTCCAGGTTCTCGCCACCTGTTTGGCGACTTTTACTCTGCTGAAAACTTTTCAACCGGTTTTTAAAAAACGCGCCATTTTCTCCCGAGTTAAAGGTTTTCTGGCGAGTTTTTGGCCAGAAGATGGCGCAATTCCCTTTTAGATCCTCTCTGCATAAGCCCCTTAGTCCTGTATGGATTTGTAATGAGTTACGTTTTCTCCATCAATGCTTATTTGTTTCTCTTCTTTGGATGTTCTTCATGCTCCTCTACAAAATGATTCTATGTTTTGTTTATATTACTATATGGTTATTACATCAGGCTATTTGTATTAGATACTTTAATTATCTTTATCCCTGTATTTTCTTAGTTTATTACTTATGTTTGCGACGGGCTTTTTCTCAATTTAGTTTTTTGTTTTTCCTTTTTCTTTTCCCCGTACCTTTCTTCCTTCCTTTCCTCTCCCCCCCCACTTCCTCTCCTCCCTCCCCCCCCCCCCTCTCTTTATTTTCTGCTTCTTTTTTTCCTTTTGGTATTAGTCCTTGGTTCATACAATATAATACAATATGATCATTATAGAGAGCATTCAGCAAACTAACAGCCTAGTTCATTATAGAATATTTATATCAGAGGGGTTATCGTTGTATCCTAACTTTTGTTATGTTATATTATTTATATTTTGTTATATTTTTTACATTATGGATTACTCCAGGCAGCATTCTGCAAAATCTATGTCTTGTGTTGATATTAATGCTATTTTGTTTTATTTTCTTGGATACTCTTTCTTAGGAAGTATAATTTTAAATTTTCAGTTGTTTAAAATGATGTGTCTTTGCTATTTTTTGGAACTCTAGGTGGGTCTGCTGTGTTAAGCTCAGCAATTACTGGGCATATTATGATGCACCTGGGATTCTGTTCCAGGATATGCTCTGACCACCTGGGAACCTTTAAATAGCACTTGATTAATTGTGTTTGTCACTCTTTGATAAAGCGCCTAGAGCGTGAAACTACTATTGTTGTAACTGCAATGTTGCTAAGTGTTTCCGTGAATAAAACCCATTTTTATTATCAATTCTAGTTTTGTTCCCCGTTTATTTCTGGAGCAGTGCTCTCCTTTTTCCTGCGTGTTACTGTAGGAGATCTACCATCTACCTAGTCAGGTCAAAGCTGGTATTTTCATTCCCCGACAAACTGGACAAAAACCGGGGCATCAGATCCTGCCAGATTGGGGAAACTTACTCCAGTAGGCTCACACTCGGTAGCCTTATCCCGGGAATTACCCAAATATTCAGGTTATTATCCCGGCAATTACCCAAATATTCAGGTTATGGACCACAGGCTGGGGTATCCGGGGTATGATATTGAGTTTGTATGCCGCACATATCACTTAGCTCCATGGTGGCTGGAACCATAGAGACTGCATCACTCTCCTCCAGCGCCGTTGCTTCCTTGGGTACTTCAGCTCCAGCCACTTCCGTGGCTCGTTCCTCTCCGGGGGACATCCTAGGGTCCTTGTCTCACTCTCCCTGGTGTGAACATCTGGGGTAGGCTGTGACGAACTTACGTTTTTGCCGCCAATAGGCTTGGTGGCGGCCGCCCTAGCATAGTGCCATCATGACGTCACAGCAGCATGTGACGCCACGTTGTCATGTGACGTGGCAACGTCATTTGATGTTGGACCGCCATGACCAAAAGACACTACAGGAGGGGGCCCGCTCCGGAAAAGGTAAGACTCTCAAACACCCACATTTCCTTCCCAAAAATGTGCCGTCCCCAAAAAATTGACACTCTAGGCTATAGCCTACTCAGCTTTACGGGAAATCTGCCACTGAGTAGACTCTGCATCTCCTCTCCGGTTGCAGCCTGCTGACAGTACGGAGGAGGTGGCTCCACAGTAGATCAAGACTGACGAAAAAGATGTCCTTCTCACTAGAACGTCTGCTAATTGAAGTAGCAGAAACATCATTGTGGATATTTCTGAGTTCCCTGGATTTGGAGTCTTGCAGGTATCATGTACCACATCACAGCTGGCTTCACAGGACAACTCTCCTGATCGCTGATACAAGGCACACACGGCTTGAAAGAACTCTTTGCCTTGTATGGAGATTACCAAGACCCCACCCCAAGATCTCGTAGTGGGTTACTACACTATGGTCCCTGAATCTTTCTGTACATTACTTGAATAGATTCTTGCACACAATTACCTACAAATATCTGGGACTTTATAACAATAGTCGAGAGATAAACAAGAAAGCCTGGGCCCTCAACCTTAATATCAATAGATATATAATAATGAAAGGGAGGCCTGTCGGAAGCTCGACGTCGGACAGAGGGATAGAAGCATGCAGGCTGCTGCTGAGGGTAGAGTCGGGGTCTGGCCATGGGATCACTGGCAGCTGGGCCTGGCCAGAAGTCAAGCCCAACTTGCAGTGTCAGCCACCAGGCCCACACATCCAATGGACCCGGCCTAATCATCCACAAGGTAAGTCATTTTTTAATATGTATTGGGGTGTTTTTAAAAAAAAATATGTATTGGGGGGGTCGGGGTCTTTTTATATGTATGGGGGGTCTTTTTTATATGTAGTGGGGGTGGGCTTTTTTTAAAAATATGTATTGGGGGGGTCGGGGTCTTTTTATATATATGGGGGGTCTTTTTTATATGTAGTGGGGGTGGGCTTTTTTTAAAATATGTATTGGCGGGACGGGGTCTTTTTATATGTATGGGGGGTCATTTTTAAATGTATTGGGGGTGGGAGTCTTTTTTTATATGTACTGTATTGGGGTGGGCTTTTTTTAAATATGTATTGGGGGGGGTCGGGTCTTTTTATATGTATGGGGGGGTCTTTTTTAAATGTATTGGGGGTGGGAGTCTTTTTTTATACAGTATGTATTGGGTGGGCTTTGTTAAAATATGTATTGGGGGGTCGGGTTCTTTTTATATGTATGGGGGGTCTTTTTTTTATATGTATTTGGGGTTGGGGGTCTTTTTATAAATATTGGGGGGCTTGGGGGAATTTTTATATGTATTGGGGGGCTTGGGGGAATTTGTATATGTATTGGGGGGCTTGGGGATATTTTTTAAAGGTATTGGGGGGGCTTGGGGGAATTTTTATATGTATTGGGGGGCTTGGGGGAATTTGTATATTTATTGGGGGCTTGGGGGTATTTTTATATGTATAAGGGGAATTTCTATATGTATTGGGGGCTTCGGAGTATTTTTATATGTATTGGGGAGCTTGGGGGAATTTTTATTTGTATTGGGGGGCTTTGGGGTATTTTTATATGTATTTGGTGGGCTTGGGGGAATTTTTATCAGTATTGGGGGGCTTTGGGGTATTTTTATATGTATTGGGTGGGCTTGGGGGAATTTTTATCAGTATTGGGGGGCTTGGTGGTATTGGGGGCTTGGGGGAATTTTTATATGTATTTTTATATGACTCTTGCGTTCTGCTCAAGGATGTCTTCTCTCTACCCCCTTTGTATCTAAAGCCCACTCCCACCTTAAACCTTTCTCACTGACTGCCCCACACCTCTCTATCCACCTTTAAGACCCACCTTAAGACCCACTTGCATATGATTAGCACCGTAGATATTACTTGACACATGATACATAAGCTTGGCCCCCTGCAGAAGCACTTACCAAAAGGCCCTCCTACTGTCTCTGTACGTTCCCCCTACATACCAATTAGATTGTAAGCTCCTCAGAGCAAGGACTCCTCTTCCTGAATGTTACGTTTGCCTGAAGCACTGTATTACTACTGTGAAGCGCTATGTATATTAGTGGCGCTATACAAATAAAGACATACTGTACAATACATACAATTTGGGGCTTGGGGGAATTGTTATATGGGTTGGGGTATTTTTTATATGTATTGGGGAGGGTTGTTTTTTTCATATGATGTGTGTGTCTATATATATATATATATATATATATATATAAACAGAAAAAGAGAGAGAGCGCACGCCCCATAGCATAATACTGCGTAATTTATTATAAAATTGGGGAAGGGGATGGAAGGGGGGGGGGGGTGGAATCGCACTCACAAGATAAAAAGTTTTAAAATGCAGTTTGTGAATTAATTCACCACCATCCGGTACTGCTGGGCGAAGTTACTTCCCGATAGCTGGTCAGGATCACCGCCAACCGGATAAGGACGCCGTTATACCGTCTGTATGCTGTTCAAATTCAGCTCTCCACTCCGAATGGCCGCTGTAATCTTCCCGCGCTTGGTATGGCCTCATGCGCGTGCGCAGCGTCTTCGTGACGTAATCGCGCTTCTCAGTGTCCCTGACGCGTTTCGTCACCAATCGGCGACTTTCTCAAAGGGCTGATAATACAATACATACAATACAATACATACAATTTGGGGCTTGGGGGAATTGTTATATGGGTTGGGGTATTTTTTATATGTATTGGGGAGGGTTGTTTTTTTCATATGATGTGTGTGTCTATATATATATATATATATATATATATATATATATATATATATATATATATATATAATGTGTGCATGTATGGGGGGTTATACGTATTTTTTTACAGTATATGTATTGGGTATGTGGGTGTTTTGTATGCATTTGGGAAGGTTGTATATATTTGGGGGTAGGGATTTTTTTGGTATTTATTTGGGGGTGGCAAGTTTTTTGCATTGGGGTGTGGGAAGTTTTTTGGTATATATCTTGTGGGGGGGAATTGTGTGAGAGGGGAGGGAATAAGTGAGCGTGGGGTAATTGACGGAGGGAGAGGAGAGAGGGGGTGAGTGAGGAAAAGAGGGAGTAAGAGTGAGATGGAAGGGAGAGAAATTAGGGGGGCAAAGAGAGGGGGAAAGAGTGGGGGCTCATGAGGTGTGAAAAGGTGGGGCGGCTCGCAATACCAACACGGTGGGGGGGGGGGGGGGCTGCTTAGAATGTTTGTCTTGGGCCCCATGATTTCTGTTGGCTTGGCGTCCCTGACTGCTGTACTTAATTTCCCTGCCTGTTCCTGTCGGTGCCGCTGACAAGTGGGAAAGAGAGGAATTTGAGAGGGCGGGCACTCGCTCTCACAGAGGGGAGAAGGGGAGGGGGTGGTTGGTGTGTGTGTGTGTGTGTGTGTAAGAGGGAGTGTGTGTATAAGTGGCAGAGAGTGTGTGTGTGTGTGTGTGTGTGTGTGTGTGTGTGTGTGTGTGTGTGTGTGTGTGTGTGTGTGAGAGAGTGAGAGAGTGAGAGAGTGAGAGAGTGAGAGAGTGAGAGAGTGAGAGAGTGAGAGAGTGAGAGAGTGAGAGAGAGAGAGAGTGTGTGTGTAAGTAGGAGAGTGTGTATATCAGTGGGAGTGTGTGTGTATATGTGGGAGTGTGTGTGTGTGTGAGAGAGGGAGAGTGTCTGTGTGTGTATATGTTGGAGTGTGGGGGGGAGTGTGCGTAAGTGGGAGTGTGTGTGTAAGTGGGAGAGTGCGAGGACGCAAGGGGGAGAGGGAGCGTAAGGGGGAGAGTGAGGGGGAGAGAGACAGGGCGATGGGAAGGGGGAGAGAGACGGGGGAGACGGGAGGGTCGAGTGAGACAGGGTGACAGGCGAGACGGGGGAGAGATGGGGGGACGGGCGTGAGAGATGGGGAGGGGGGGGCGAGGGTTGGGGTTCCCCAGAATTTCAAAATCGAATTCTGGGGTTCCCTTACCAAAAAAAGGTTGAAAACCACTGACCTAGAGATTACCTAACTATGATTGATCTGATATATACACCCTTCTTGAAGACAGGAAGCACTTATACATGTATATACATCCTGATACATTTTCCAATATATATACATTTATGAAGTTACTTAGACATACTCTATTTTTACATCCTTTTGTCAATATGTATCTTAGGGGAATTGTGTAAACACTTTGCAGAGGGTAGCATTCACATTACTATGGTGGATACTTTGCCTCTACAGTACGTCAATCCAATACCCATCACGAGGATTTTAAATCGACACTGTAAATATTAGTTCACATTGTTGTAATATATGTTAATAAAATGTTATTATTTTTTAATTTGGAGTATATCTGGGAGTTATATCACCATACCTGGTGATGTTTCACTGTAGTCTTGTACTTAGGGAGAGGACTCACTGGTCTCTATCTCCCACTGAATGAGTGCAATCTATATGGGAACCTTTTTGTGGCCCTTCGGGGACACATATGTACTCTTGCATCTATCTGGGACTGCAATGAGCTCAAATGTTGCAAATGCATATGTGTGCATATTTGACCATTTTCTGAATGACTCTCTTGTTGCAGAAAAATGTTTGTTATATTGTTGCAAAAATGGAAGGTTCCAGGGCACTGCGGATTTGATTTTTTTTTTATTGAACAGGCACTGTTCTTGTTATGTTGTTGCTACATATAGACAACACATTTCTAATTTGAGAAGGAAGACATTTAACATTTGTAAATGAGCAATGAAATGTGAATGATGATAAACATGCATTGCTTCTAAGATGAGTATGAAAAGAAAGGCACACTGCCACGTGCAGCGCCTCACTTGGATGTGTCTGCAGACTTGGAGCTTGTACTACCCTACGTTTCTCCTACAATGGGAGCTTGAGCTTGTTTGGAGGTTCTAGCAGGGGAGCGCAGCTACTCGTATACCCTTGACTGAAGATCAATGCTTCTCTACCGGGGGGTTGCCATCCTCTGCGACCGAGCGCACAGCTTCGGGAGGGACGCACATGGAGTGGTGAGGGAGGAAGGGGACACCCGCCTAGCCAGCCAGATCAGCCGAATCAACCCTAGCGATCAATGGGGTGACAGATGTCGCAGCCAGATCGCCCTCACATCCATAGCTAAACAGTAACCACATTTGTATATATGTCTCCTCTGAAGCTACCTTACCAAGCATAGGGAGAACAAGTTGGTCATATTACACGGTTACATGCAAAACAAGTCAAAAGCACTTGCTAATAAGATATCTGCTAACATTATCACGATTGTCCCGAAAAATCTGATTATATTTGTTTTTCTGCTGTGTTTTTTTACATTCACAGGAATCTGAGTGAATGTGCTGGATATGCAAATCTCCTCACATCCGATTGGATGCCTTGCCCCCATCCTCCTCCATTCAGGCTTCTTATGCTTATTTCTCTCCCTGCACCAGTTTGATACACAGCTCCCACTGGGAGCAACAATAGGCATGTCTCTATTACCTGCTTCTTTTCACGTCCTAACATAAAGGGGAGCTGTATCTTGTTTCTAAAACAACAATAAACAAGGTTACTGGAGGTATTCTGAATCCCTCTTCCTTGGGCATTTTGCCATCAAGCTTTTCTCTGATTTATTCACCATGCAGACGTGCATTTTTGTATACATTGTTTTTAAATCCAGTGTTTATTATATCTCTCGTAAAGCATCCAAGAAAGTACAAGTTATTATCTACATGCTACAGCATAGTATTCTCGTGTAATAACTCCCCTGCAGATAAAGTCTAAATCGTGCATTACTTGCTGCACTAGGACATTCCTTGCAGTAAAGAATAACTCGAGCTGACATGGAACGCTCATTGTCTGCCCCCTACTCCTATTGGTTGAATCTGGAGCCCAGATGAGCGGCTGGCTGTAGACATGCACACTGTTTGGGGGGCTCTCGGTATAACGCAGTACCTCCCATCACTAGTCTTTATCACAACTGCATTTGAGTCCTATTCACGGCGGTTGGCCAATGTTACTTTGCAGCACTGGCTAGTCAATAAATCTATTTTATTTAGGCACAGATGTTATTAACCCTTGAGTGCCAGAAGGGGAGGACCAACAAACACATTGCAGAATAATGTTGTTGGGCCCCTTGGCACGTAAAGGGTAAATTCAGCCTGAGAGTGGGTTCCCTTATTAAAATCAAAGCTTGTCTTGACAGCAGCTGGCCTCAGAAGTAGCTTCCGACCTGGGTTAGAACAGTATGGCTGACACATTGCTTTTTTGTACCTATTGTAACCTGTTCAAACCAGTTCTGTCATTTAGCTACAGTTGTGGGAGAAAAAAAATGTCATTCATGATTTAGCAAAACAATTATTTTTCTAACTATTTCCTCACATTACTGTATACTGAAGTAGCTTGTCTCTTTGCATCTGTCCCAGATGTGTACAAGGGGAAGTAGTGGCTCAGTTAGTAACGTCACTGACTGTACAAACACTTTGAATCTTGGGCTCCTGGTTCAATTCCCAGGGCAGCTCCTTGTGACCTTGGTGCAAATCACCTTATCAGGTGCCAACTAAATATAGAGCTTTGAGTCCCATTGGGACAAGAGTGCTATATGAAATAGAGTTGTTCAATAAAAAGCAAAACAGTTATAATCAAAAGAAGCAACATACTCACATTTCTTTGGTCAGCAGGAAACATAATGTAACAGAAATTACATTTCAGGTTTGTATTATGTTTCCTGCAGCTCGACTGAATAAATGTCAGTTTTTTGCTACTTTTGAATACAGAATATCAGTACTGTGGACTGTTTTGTTTTCTATTGCAGGGGTGCGCAAACTTTTGTAGCTGCGTCCCCCTGTCTGCTCCCTTCACTGCTCGTTCCCCCCTTACCTCTTAGTCGGCGTCAAATGACGCAGCGGGGTCATGTGATTTGATATCACGTAACCCCGCGGCGCCATGGTGACGGGCGTCAAATGACCCAGCGGCGTCATTTGACCCATCACACTAGACATCTGAACCTCGGTAAGTTCAATGGCAGAGGCCTCACGCGATCCCCCAGCATTTAATTTCAATGCCTTGGGGAACAGCGCGGGGCCTCTGCATCGGCCCGCGCCCCCCAGAAAAATCCCACGCCCCCCAGTTTGCGCACCCCTTTTCGATTGTACTACTGTGGAGGATGGTGGCACTTCCTAGTCTGACGTGTACCTAGATACCTCTTCTAGCAACTATTCTTTTTGAGCGTTCCTGTGTGTTTTTCCCAGTATCAAATAAGGGATTTTCATCCAACTTCTATTTATTTTTTTCTGAAGCTGTTTCCATTAGTTTTTGCTGTGAAATAAAATTATTATTATTATTATTATTATGATTAATAATATGAAAGTCTTTGTGACTGTGCTGGATATGAAAATCTCCTAACATCCGATTGGATGCTTTGGCCCGGCCTCCTCCATGTGCATTCAGGCTGCTATCTCCCTGCCGAAGGAAAAAGCAACAGGACTGGCACTAACAACAGTATATATTAACAGTAATAACACTCCAGATATCCACAGAGAAAATACATTTGTAAAAGATTGACCTCTAGTGATGGGTTGTAAAAGTGCACTATATCAATAACACATAGAGTGCACCAAGCATCAGACAAACACCCTAATAGTGAAGGCTTAAATGATACAACAACATAAAAAGCGTCCCACTCAACCTTCATTAAGAAAAAGAGTCTTCTTTTTTGTTGCAAACAGTTGTAGGACGAGATGAGAGCGCGGGATACATTATATGTAAAAAATACGCAATTTAATAATAATGAAATATTATTTAATACTAATTTTAATATTAAATTGCGTAAGTCGGCGCTATGGTTTCTCCCTCTCTTCTGTTTTAAGCATACCCACACAGCGCCTGACTCCAGGTGTCATCTTAGACAAGACTGGATTCTATTTACACATATATACTTTAGAGTGTGACATGTCTGTTATACTTATATGAGTTTAATGTTTGAAGATTAGAAGAAATATCTTTCCATCTGTCATCTGCAGTACTAAAACCAGAGACATAACATAAAACACAGACAAAGCTCAGTTTTTAGCACATCTAGTGAGACTCATACACGGTACGTAGGGTTTAATAGGAGCTTGTTAGGTGTCCAGTATGATCTGCAGTACTACTCTATGTATTTCCATTTTACTATTTTTTTTACATATAACGTATCCTGCTATCTCCCTGCACCAGCTTTATTCACTGCTCACACTCTGCAAAGTAAGAACTGCAGGTCTTCTCTCTATTGCATTCACTTTTCACTTTTCACTTACTAACATTAGGGTGACCTCTATCTTATTTGCAAATTAATAAATAGAGATACTGCTGTGAAACAGAAAATCCTGAGGGTATTCTGGAAAGCGAACAGGAACAACACATAGTATATTTACTTCTTATTATAGTGCTGTTTAATTCTACAATTAACTAAAATTATGAAACAAGTTACTATATGCAGAAATTGTTGGGCCCAGGACAAATATAAGAAAAGAAGCAGGGGGCCTCCCACCCCCCACCCCTATGTACTGGGAGAGTGGGGGGTGGAAAGCAGGTATGACCAGCGGGAGGTGGTATAAGGGGCTAATGGGCCTGTGGAGGCATAAGGGGATAATGTGCCTGTGGAGGTATAAGGGGATAATGTGCCTGTGGAGGTATAAGCGGACAATGGGCCGGCGGAGGTATAAGGGGACAATGGGCCTGTAAAGGTATAAGTGGACAATGGGCCTGTGGAGGTATAAGGGGTAATGGGCTTGGGGTGGGGGGTATAAAGGAATATTGAGCCTGGTAGGGTATAAGAGCCTCGGGAGCATTGTGGAAAGAGGCATGTGGGCTTACCTGGGGCCCTTGGGTTAGCCTGCTGGATAAAGATGGCTGTGAACAGGAGGTCCGTGCAGGCCCGTCGGAGGCCTGGAGAATCCGCCCTTCCAGATGGGTGCTAACCAACATAGGGGAGGGCCCTTCATGCTGGGAAAGGGCCTTCTTTGCCTTCAGGGGGAGACTTGGGGAAGGAGAGGGCTCTTCTTGCCGACGCATGTTCGGGCAATAAACTGTTGGGTCGCCGGCAGGGGGCCGGCCTCTTGACTGACCGTGTCTGGACAGTAGTCCCGGCTGTCCCCCCCCTGTTGGCGGCCCTGACTATATATTAAGAATTTATATAAGTTATTTGCTCTTTCATTTGCCCTATGTGACTTTCAATTAGGGCAGTGTAAAAAGGGGATTGGGGGGAGTTACACGACAAACAGGTGTTTCATATTGTGCACCACTGTGTGTCCTATTCTTTCAATCTGCGTCAAACAATCTGCAAAATGTAAGGTGTAACTTTCGGGCTTCTACCAATCTGCACCAGATATAAGAAACTGTTTCATATATTTGACACAAATGTGCTTAAAAAATGATGCAATGCATCAAAATACAATTTCCATGTTCCCAAACTGTCTTTGCATAGTTCCAGGGCACATCCTGAGGGTGATCCACAAAAAGGTGCTAAATGTAACACACTTTTACTCCCATTCAAATGAATGGGAATAAAAGTGTGCTAAAGCTTAGCACCCTTTGGTGGATTTAATGTGCGACCTGCGACTGCCACTCTCGTGGCGATACCCTCACACCGCCCCAGGCTCTCGCCACGGTGCTGGAATCAGAGTCCGCGCTGAGCTCCACCGCCACCACCGTCAATCACGTGCTGCTTTTTAACTCCTTACGCGCAGGGATTTAAAGAGATAGGAAAAAAACTCTCCATATCTACTGCTCTCTCTCCTATATTATTGGGAAATGATCATCATGTCTAAGGGGGTGAGAGCCAAGCAAAATGCGTTATACTGGGGACCTCCGCTCTATCCCCAAACCCTGGCCCATGCCAAAACTTCTATAAGTTTGTAATGTACACATATGTTCATCAAAAAAGTCCAAATACATTTTCTTTATTGTTTCATGATTAGATGCAACTTCAACCTCAGCTAAGGGATAACCATCTGATAAGTGGCAAAATCAAACCAGTTTATAATACATGCTGAAATTATTACATTTCACTATTATTGTGTACCAAGTAACCCCTAAAACTCAGCATACAAAACTACACACTGTTGTTTATCCCAAACAGCTATATCTACACCTACTGTATTAACCTCTTACACATGTAGCCAGGACTGGTTTCTGGCTACCAGTCTGCCCTTCTCCTGGCTGTAAGCCCTGGTAAGAACAGGCCTGCCAGGACTAATCCTGGGTTTTCCCCACCCCCAGCAGCTTCAGTGAGTCACAGGGGAGGTAGTGCGACTAGGCCCGTGTGCGTCCAATCAGGGACTCAGACCTGGCTCCTGCTTTTCTTGTACTTAAGGGGCTGCACTACCAAAGTTAGTCAGTTGTCTCTACCCTTGAGAGAGACAGGTCCTCACCCAGAAGTGCGGATTGGCTGTGCACTTACTGCCTTCTCCCCTTGGGGAGTTAGGACTGAGACCATACCCCTGGCTCTAATAGGGAGTCAGGGAAGACCAAGGACTGCTGTGGGGGCCCTGTACCCGCAGTGGTGGTCCAGGGTACATCCTGAGGGTGAAGCCCCAAGAACTTTTGTAACCAATGTGTGAGCTGTGTATGCTGACCATCTGCAGTGTGTACAAAAGTGTGATCCTGTTCCAATATACCTTCCTGCCTGAGACTGCAATCTATCAGGGGGAGAGGAAGTAAGTTCTCCTGCAGGGATTGTCTCCACATCCATGGGGCCTGCAAGAGATGGAGGCACTGTCATCGTGAGTACGAATCAGTTACTACCCCAGGTGCCTGTTCTGTTCTCCCCTACAACAACGCGAGAAGCTCAGATCTACTGTGAGCCACCAGGTATGCACCACTCCA